>NW_013666018.1:118636-125858 GCF_000517525.1 Limulus polyphemus | reverse complement strand
GCGAATCGAGCGTCTTAACCACCTGGCCATGCCGGGCCACCCGACTTTGGAGTAACAGTATACAATCTATATATGTGTAGTATGTAATCTGTTCTATATTAGAATGCCAACAGACTCCCTGTGTTATTTCTAACCATGTATTCACAAGCAGACACATACACCAAAGTTGTAACTATTACTTAAAATCATCTCGAATAAACTCTTAATAATTTCTTATTAGGCACATTATACTACAGTATATATAGATAACTAAAAAAGAAAGAAAAAATATGATTTTTGGTGCTGTGAAACTTAGTGTCAAGTTACTAGTTTCGGTAAAACACTTACCGTCATCAGGGCTGCGAGAAGGGTCGTAACTAGGGCATTCACCAGGGCATTAGATTGCCTCTAGTTTCGGCTCTAGCTGTGAGTATGGTGTTTGGTAACTTTGGTAGTAAATGAGTCACTGCAGCTAGTCGATCTTATATGTATGTTAAAGATTTCTGTACTATATGGATTCAAAACCCCATAGATATTCAGGAGTTTCATGTTTCATTTTGCCAAAAATCGTCGTTTTCCTCTCTCTTGCTATCTACGTATAAACTCGTAACGCTTAATATGCATACGCATAAAATGTTTTCTAGAGAAAGCTAATATTACAACATTCACAAATCATAGAATCACAATTATGTAATATTCATATTTGAATAAAATAAAACTGTCAAGGGTACCTGTAGTTGAAAAAGAACAACCAAATACACTTGGTTATTGAACAGTTGTTTGCTTTGCCTTTATTGTTAAGGGCAAAGTGAGCTGTATGTGCTGTGCCTACCGCAAGGATTGAACTTCGAATTTCAGCGGTGTAAGCCCTCAAGCTTGCCACTAAGCCACCGATGTGGGGGGCGGAATAATGGCAGTTTTAATGGATTTGCCCTTAAAGTATTTATGCTATTTATCAATTAGTGCGTGAAATCCACGGAAGACCAACCAATAGCGTGTGTGTATCAGTTCTCCCAAGTAATACGTGAAATCCACGGAAGACCAACCAGTAGTGTGTGTGTGTGTGTGTGTGTGTGTGTCAGTTCTCCCAAGTAATACGTGAAATCCACGGAAGGCCAACCAATAGTGTATGTGTGTGTATGTATATCAATTCTCCCAAGTAGTACGTGAAATTCATGGAAGACCAACCAGTAGTGTGTGTGTGTGTGTGTGTGTGTGTGTGTATCAGTTCTCCTAAGTAATAATGTCTGCCATCGTTGCAACACCCCTACAACTGATAGTGCGAAGCTTGTTCATCAGCATATCGTGGCTCGAGCCTTGGACCTTCAGATACAGGACCCGGCACGTTATCCACTAGGTCACGTTCTGCCCGATTGTGTGCTCTAATTCACAAACATTGTAGAATCCTACATCGTACTATTATTAACCCTACTGTAAGCCTTAATACAATTATACTTGCATAAGCCTACAGGAAACGCTTACTCATTATTCCACGAGATGTGCATGTCTTAATGCATAATACTTCTATGTCACATTACAAAACATACTATTAAAACAACAAGCTAGCAAATTACAAATAAACATCTCGAAACAAGCCTTCGAGGCAGACTAACAAAAACAGACAAATAATTTAAGGTGTCACTATATGCAAACGTAATGAGTTTCAAGATCCCTAAAATAAACATAAAACTTCAGAAAATGTGTTGTACTCAGAGCGCTGAACGTCTAGACACACCACAGGTATATGCTACAGATATGTGTATATTTAGTCTATAATGTAAACATGGTTTCATTTTAACAACGTTAGCAGTTCCTCACAAACTCTAGAGATTCTCTTCTGGTTGGTTGGATAGCAATTTCATTTAGAACAACAGCACGACGATGCAAGTATACATTTACTCACTGATACTCAGCATGCACCAGTTTGGATACAGTATCGTCTGCCTGACATGACCTGGTGATTAGGACGCTCGGCTCGCAATCTGAGGGTCGCGAGTTCGAATCTCCGTCACTGAACATGCTTGTCCTATATGTTTGTTTTTTTCGACTGGGCCATACACCCAGGTATAAAAATTCTTGGCTTACAAAATTCCGGCTAACCCCTTCACTAGTTGGGATTAAGGACGCAAGAGGGGTGTGTGGACCGCTCGCTTTATGCTCGTTGTTGTATGACGCAATGAATCATTGCAAGATAAAACTTTGTAGCTGAATGTTCCTTTACTTTCTATAGCGGTTTTGCACTGACGTCGAAACTTCGCCATGTTGTACGTCAGTGCTTACATTAGTCTTAGGTGAATAATGGCAGTTTTTTCTTCCAATAAGCAAGTCATTTTAGTGATGATATATTGAGAAATCGAATAACCGCAGAGTTTCGTATATGCATCTTCTGCCAAAGGCAGCATGTAAAGCTTTACCAAAACTCGTATTAGTATGGATTGCTAGAATGAAATGTTTGACGTCCAATATGGCGGCGTTGAATGAAATAAGAAGTTATGTGATGTCATGTGATAGACCTCTATAACAAATGTTGTATTTTGTGTCAATTAAGCTAAGCAAACCAAATATTTATGTTTTCATCTACAAATTCCATTTATAAGTTCCAACAACAGTCACAAACTCCAGTTTAGGCTGTCTTGATTATCTCTGTTTAAGGAACTATCATATTTTTAAACATACTGTGGTGCATATGTGGTACTTATGATACCCATCCACAGTAGGATTACTATAATTTTCCGTTTCTTTATATTTATCTATTTCAATTATTTCAAACGTTTTGAAGCAACAAATTTCAAGTAATAAGTATGACATCTGTAGAAAGTCTTTATTTTATGGTAAATCATGCAGGTTGAAAGCACATAGCACCTAAGATAAGCTTATGCTCAATCTTTTGGTTCGTCGTAATAAACAAGTAGGAATAATAGCTCAGTTACGCTCAACATACAATGGCAATATTCGAATAAAGTGCTAAACATCATCATTAGTATCCAGGGGGCAAAAACGCAATTTCTGATGGTATAAACAACAACAAAAAACAATAGCACAAGAGAGCTTATCATTTCTGGAGACAAGGGTGATTTGCAACTTTTAGCTCTCTGAAAGGGTAGGCAATGAATAGAAAGAGTGGGTAAGGAATAGAAAGAGTGGGCAAGGAATAGAAAGAGTGGGCAAGGAATAGAAAGAGTGGGCAAGGAATAGAACTGCAGGCAAATAATAGAATGGGCAGGAAAGGAATAGAAAGGGTAGGCAAGGAATAAAATGAGAGGGCAAGGAATAGAAAGGGCAGGAAAGGAATAGAAAGGGTAGGCAAGTAATAGAATGGGCAGGAAAGGAATAGAAAGGCTAGGCAAGGAATAAAATGAGAGGGCAAGGAATAGAAAGGGTAAGCAAGGAATAAAATGAGGGGCAAGGAATAGAAAGGGCAGAAAAGGAATAGAAAGGGTAGGCAAGTAATAGAATGGGCAGGAAAGGAATAGAAGGGGTAAGCAAAGAATAAAATGAGAGGGCAGGAAAAGAATAGAATGGGCAGGAAAGGAATAGAAAGGGTAGGAAAGGAATAGAAAGATCAGGAAAGGAAGCGAAAGGGTAGGAAAGGAATAGAAAGAGCAGGAATGAAAGAGAAAGGGTAGGAAAGGAATAGAGAAGGTAGGAGATGAACAGAAAGGATAGGCCAGGAATATAAAGGGTAGGCAAGGAATAAACTTCCTAGTTATTTATTACCTATATTTGCATCACACACCTGCCCCTGCATGATTATACATCTTTTATACCTGTAAGTTGTTTGTGATAGCGAAGTGCACCACTGGGATCATAAAGGTGTCGTAAATGACTCAACCTAGCGGGTTAACGCGAAATTTCCAAAATGTAAAGTTCGTAGACAATACTGAAAATTAATAGCTTAACACTTCTCCATAACTGAACGAAAATATTGAATATATGAGGCTCTGTGTTTTGACTTACAATAGAATAGTTAGCCAAACAGCTGTAGGATCAACATTAGTAAACATCTGTTAAAGAATCAATTTATGTAGCCTGGTGATGAAATACTGAGACAAGTCCAAGACCCTTTCGTGAGTTTGCAAAGATAATTCATCAACGTAAGAAACAAGTGCAAACAAAACATTTTTTCTGTAAAACGTAGGAAAGGATATAGCAATAATGTAAAAAAAAAAAATACCCCATTTCTTCCCCAAATCACACAATATTGGAAAATCTAAAGCCTCATGACACAATGGTTTCTGCTTTGAGATTTGCCAATAGTAACGTGAACCCTTCTCCCCACTCCCAGACCTAGATAAAATCCTCATGACATAATAATTCTTTTGTTTAGATCTACCGCTAGCAATATGAAATCCTTTAACAACAGCCAAACAGATCTCAATAAAATCCCCACGACACAATGATTGTTTCATTTAGGACTCCCACTAGTAACATGAACCAAATCCCCCTCTCCCAGATATGTATAGAATCATTACAAAATTATTCTTTCCATTAGTTAGCCTTTTAGTAACATGAAAACCCCTCATAACAACACAAACATAGATCATGACAAGATAATATACGAAAAAAGTTGTGTCTTTACAAGGTTTTTTCACAATATTTCAATAATCTAAATATGAATTAAAACAGTTAAGTTCGACTTCCATTAGTTAAGAGATGAAAAACATCAAACATAATTGTATATTGTCACGAAAAGAGGAAATCGCATGATGAATCTTTTAGCAAATAATTCGTTTTGCTGACGAAACCAGCGAGTTGACAAAATAACCTACTTTGTCAAACGGACAACTAAAATGTAGTCCCCCCCCCCCAGTGGCACAACGGTATGTCTGCGGACTTACAACGCTAGAATCTGGGTTTCAATATCGTGGTGGGCAGAGCGCGGATAGCCCATTGTGTAGCTTTGTGCTTAATTACAAACAAACTAAAATGTATATGTTCTATATCTTTCGTACAAGCAGAACGAGAAAAGAGCGAGCCATGTTAGCTAATCATTACAAGTTTTTGTTTTGTGACATTACATAGGCCTACACCTAGTTAGACTGGTATATTGAATTAACTACTGTCATTACCAGGTTAACTGTCAGTTGAACTTTAGGTGGGTTGCCTGTTCTGATCAGAAGTTACTGATAACACAGCCAGTTGTCGTTAGTCTGCCAACTATATTGTGTATTTCTGTAAGTTACCCTTTACTAGTTTGTTCGAGTCTACATTCAAAGCCAATAAGAAAATATAAACGTGATAATATATTCAGAATTGTACTTCACAGTGATACTCAGAAGAATAAAGTATATAATTAAAGGTGAACCTGCGCAATGACATAATCATAGCTGCAATAATCTAGATCAGCGTTTCTGAACCTTTTCGATACGAGGGGCCTGCTCGCTGCCTCCCTAAACTGTAGCGGACCACTAAAATGCAAGTGACACGAAAAATCTTTACGATTTATGTATGTAAGTGTTCCATCAAATTTTTATTTGTTTTTGTCGTTATTGTTGTGAAATCCCACGAACCAGCAAGGTGGTTACGATGGACTAGTGGTTGAGACACATTGATCTAAATAGTGGTGGATTGGTGGTTGAGACACATTGATCTAAATACGATGGACTGGTGGTTGAGACACATTGATCTAAATAGTGGTGGACTGGTGGTTGAGACACATTGATCTAAATAGTGGTGGACTAGTGGTTGAGACACACTGATCTAAATACGACGGACTAGTGGTTCAGATACATTGATCTAAATAGTGATGGACTGGTGGTTGAGACACATTGATCTAAATAGTGATGGACTGGTGGTTGAGACACATTGATCAAAATACGACGAACTAGTGTTTGAGACACATTGATTTAAATACGACGGACTAGTGGTTAAGACACACTGATCTAAATACGACGGACTAGTGGTTGAGACACACTGATCTAAATACGACGGACTAGTGGTTGAGACACATTGATCTAAATACGACGGACTAGTGGTTGAGACACATTGATCTAAATACGACGGACTAGTGGTTGAGACACATTGAACTAGATATTTGCAGATTTGGCATGAAAATCCTCAAAGCTTTTAATCACTGATGCTAAAAGATTACGAGCTCATTTTAATCAACCAACACAAATATTTCATCACTTTATTATATTGCCGTTAAGGTTTGTTTGTTTGCTGTTAAGCGCAAAAATATACAATGGGATATCTATGCTGTGCCCACTACGGATAAACCAAAACCCGGTTTGTATCGCTGTAAGTCCGCACATACTGCTGTGCCCACTACGGATAAACCAAAACCCGGTTTGTATCGCTGTAAGTTCAGATTTACCGCTGAGTCACTGGGGGAAGAGCTGCCTGTAGTGAGATTACAATGTTTCTGCAAAAAACATTTCTTCATACAAAAACTTTTAAGAACTTTCAAAACGTCTTTGATTTATAATGTAAGTACGATTTTTAAGCTTCCGATGTTGACAAAATTCGACGCACAATGTTTTTTTGATTGTGACCTCTGTCGGTTAGGTTGGGAACCGAGTCACCACTCGTTGATATCGTAACATCATGCATTTTAAGAGTCCATGAGTGAAAGTAAAATAGTTTGTTATGAATTTCGCGCAAAGCTACACGAGGGCTATCTGCGCTAGTCGTCCCTAAATTAGCAGTGTAAGACTAGAGGGAAGACAGCTAGTCATCACCACCAACCGCCAACTCTTGGGCTACTCTTTTACCAACGAATAGTGGGATTGACCGTCACCTTATAATGCCCCCACTGCTGAAAGAGCAAGCATGTTTGGTGTAACGGGGATTCGAACCCGCGACCCTCAGAATGCGAGTCGAGCGCCCTGGCCATGCCGGGCCGAAGTAAAAGAGAATGTTTTAAATATGTCAACCACACTCCATCTGCCATATCCAGTGCAGACGAAACCTTTCCTCAATACCATTGCTCGTCATGTCGGCTGCAACAACAAAGTAATGATCTAGGCTCTTTCTCGTTACACCAAACATGCTCGCCCTTTCAGCCGTGGCGGCGTTATATAATGTGACGGTCAATCCCACTATTCGTTGGTAAAAGAGTAGTCCAAGAGTTGGCGGTGGGTGGTGATTATTAGCTTTCTTTCCTCTAGTCTTACACTGCTAAATTAGAGACGACTAGCGCAGATAGCCCTCGTGTAGCTTTGATCGAAATTCATAACAAACAGACAAAAATCTCTCCCTCTCTCTCTCTCTCTCTCTATATATATATATATATATATATATA
>NW_013666018.1:116811-117919 GCF_000517525.1 Limulus polyphemus | reverse complement strand
TCTCTCTCTCTCTCTCTATATATATATATATATATATATATATACGTCATCATATTTCATGAACAACGACTGTTATGGTGTGAGCCAAGTTAAGGAAGAAAGTTGTAAGGACTACCAATTTTGTTTAAGTTATTTACAAATCAGATTTTTACGATAAGAATTACTAAAATATTATTATTTATTTTAACATCGATTATTTTATGTTTTTAGCGTTCACAAGGGCTGGCGAACCAGTTTTTAAAGGGCCATAATTTACCAGTTAGGTCCAATATTACGTAAAATCTTATACTTAAGGAAAATCTGTAGCGGTTTCTTCTCCAAGTGGCTATTACTTCCGATACTGAATGGTCCTATGTTATGTCCATACACTCATCAGGTCGGTGTATCTGTGTTACTGAAGCAAGGCGGAGGAAAACTTGCTTACGACGCTATTTGATACGTTCACAAGCGACTAACTAACGTTACATTTGTAGATAACGTAGAAATTTATTACGCCGAATACATCCTGTATTTATGGATCTCGTTATATTCTAGCGTACGTGAGATCTCACGTAGTTGCCAAGTTTTCATTTTCATACTGCGTCAACAACTAATACATCTTGCTAGTTTCTACATAGTAAGTGACCGTTAATTAAAGACTTTATTTGATTCTATGCAGCAATCTGGGAGTTAAATGGCAGGCTCGAGGGCTTATAACGCAAGAATTCGAGTTTCGATCCATGCAGCGAAAACAGCACGGATTTACGTTAAAACATACATATATACAACAAATTAGTTACAATGAACAATTAAAAGGGAAAAAAACTTTCTACATTCTACATTCAGTAGAGTTACCCTTTCTGCATTCTACATTTAGTAGAGTTACCCTTTCTACATTCTGTAGACTTTATTACTTATGACATTAGAAATCAAGAATATTTAAAAGAAATATTTAAATAAATTATATCTTTTAATATTATTTCAATAACAAGAGGAATGGTGGGTAGTCAGAGACAAAGACAGCGTTTGAAGATGGTAATGATACGAGTCGTCATGTGGTTATATATACATTTTTTTTTATTCCTGTAAACTCCCAGTGGAGCATAGGGCCGCAACAACACCTCGCCAA
>NW_013666018.1:114800-116794 GCF_000517525.1 Limulus polyphemus | reverse complement strand
GTTGCTAGTCCCGCGCCCAACCTTCCTCCTTTCTCATCCTGGACTTGGGACCAGGCAAAGGTTGTCATGTTTGGTGTGACGGGGATTCGAACCCGCGACCCTCAGATTACGAGTCGAGCGCCCTAACCACCTGGCCATGCCGGGCCTCATGTGGTTATATAGATGTACATAATTTGGTTCATTTTCAACAGCTGAAAAACAAACACACATCAGCTCAATGCCATGTTACGATCCTAGAGACATCATTAACATCTATAAACAAGGCTTAAGCTTATTTATGGCTTAAAAATGTAGTTTGTATAATTTCATCGTGTGATTTGTCAACCTCAGGCGGGTAATTACATAGGCAATGGTATATGTTCAGAAAACACCAGAGGAATTTAAACTGAGGAACAAAATGATGAGACTAACACCTAAAAAAAAAAAAAAGCTACTGATTTCTTTTTCTTCATGCCGTGGATGACAAGTAATAATCGGGACCTGGTGAAGAAAGCGTATTTTTATTTTGTTTTCTGGGCCTGGCATGGCTTGATGGTTAGGGCGCTCGACTCTCAACTTGCGGGTTCGAATGCCATCAACGAACATGCTCGCCCCTTTTAGTCGTGAGAGCGTTATGATGTAACAGTCAATCTTACAATTCGTTGGTAAACAGCAACCCAATATTGGCGGTGGATGGTGTTTACTAGCTGCCTGACCTCTAGTGTATCACTTCTAAATTTGTAACGGCTAGCGCAGATAGCCCTCAAGAAGATTTGCGCGGAATTCAAACAAACAAACAAACAATCGTTTCTCCATTAAGGAAGTAAAAAAGAAATTAGTTTCAAAGACTGTATTCTTCTGTTGATGTAGTATTGATTTCTTCATCACTAAGTTGATTAAAGCGATAGTTTTAACGGCAATTAGGTTGACATAACATGTGTGACAGGAATATTGAATTTGTCTTCTTCAAGACTCGTAGTTTTTTTTTATTTTGCTGTTCAAAAGTGTACAGATTAACAGCAGTAACGAAACAAAAGCTTTTCTGTTGCTTTCTAGCTTGATGCATGATAAAAAGTTGCTCGTGTGTGCGGGCTGGCATGGCCAGGTGTTTAGGGCGCTCGACTCGCAGTCTGCGGGTCGCGGGTTCGAATCCCCGTCACAGCAAACGTGCTCGCCCTTTCAGCCGTTATAATGTGACGGTCAATCTCACTATTCGTTGGGAAAAGTGTAGCGCAAGAGTTGGCGGTGGGTGGTGATGACTTCCCTCTAATCTTACACTGCTAAATTAGGAACGGCTAGCGCAGATAGCCCTCGTGTAGCTTTGTGCGAAATCCATAACAAACAAACAAACTTATGTTGATGTCACAGAATGCCCTGAAAGAGCTAGTCAGAAAGTTGTTGTTGTTGTTTGTTACTAAGCACAAAGCTACATAAAGGACTATCTGTGATCTGCCCACCACGGGTATCGAAACCCGGTTTCTAGCAGAATAAGTCCGCAGACATACCATTGTACCACTAGGGGGTGAGTTGGAGCTGCTGCAAGATAATGGAAATCGCAATAATTGATATATATAGTAGTAATTAAAAACATGATTTAGGAAAATTTTACAAGAAACGTGTATCCGAGTGCAGAGAAGTTAGTAGATATAGAAAAAGAGGGTGTCGCTGCTCACGTTAAGTGTATTGTCACATTTTTACTGTGACATGATTTCCTTTTATCAAATTAGAACATTACAATGATAGCTAAATGAAGCCACTTAATTGTTTTAGAATTGTAATCTGTTTCAGCCATTCAGCTAACGACTACACGCAGTCTGTTTTTTTTAATAGTCTATCTAAGATTAATGACAGTGTAGCCAATACTTTTCTTATACGTTCGAAAGCAGCGAGTATTTCACCAGTTACATACGTTAATGTCCATGAAAACCATAAATAATTGTTTGGTTTGTTTTGAATTTCGCCCAAAGCTACACAAGGGCTATCTGCGCTAGCCGTCCCTAATTTAGCAGTGTAAG
>NW_013666018.1:112637-113882 GCF_000517525.1 Limulus polyphemus | reverse complement strand
TTTACCAACAAATAGTGCAATTAATTGTAACATTATAACGTCCTCACGGCTAAAAGGCGAGCGTCTTCGGTGAGGGGAATTTGAACCCGCAACCCATAGATTGCGAGTCGAGCGCCCTCTAACCACCAACGGGATTGACTATCACTATTATAATACACCCTACCTGAAAAATGCAGCGCGTATTTGGTGTCATATTGCATGTTCGATCCGCAGACTGGCATGCTAACCCATAGGCCACGCCCGGTCCCATTATGTACGATACCAAAAATGCAATAAAAAAATGAAAGACAAGAAATGTGTCGTATTTGGTAAATATTTATTGAAATAAAAGCAGATATGTCGAGCGGTATTCGTGTTAATATGAGATACGATTATCTGCGATGACAGACTGATTTATCTGGACAATAAATAGTCTTCCATGATTTTAGACAGGGCCCTTTCTAAAATACATTTTATCCTCCTTCGCTGAATTTTGACCCACCAGTATGGCCTAAATATAACACTATTGGGCCAAAATATTTTTGTAAAGAAATAGGTTCTACTATGATGTGGATTTTCTTAATCACTTATAATTTGGCAGAATAGCCCCATTACCCAGAAGACCCAATACCCTCATCACCCAGAATAGCCCCATTACCCAGAAGACCCAATACCCTCATCACCCAGAATAGCCCCATTACCCAGAAGACCCAATACCCTCATCACCCAGAATAGCCCATTACCCAGAAGACCCAATACCCTCATCACCCAGAATAGCCCCATTACCAGGAGTTTCCTTACCCCATTTTTGTGACACAAATAATACTGATTGAACGTAATACAGACGGTACCCTTTCAGTGGCCAGGCCCACCAGTTATATCCGCTTTAAAAAAGACCCGCCTTTAAAGAAGCGTAGGACATGATCTCTTTGGTGGTAGTGTAGGGTTTAGGAGGAATTACAAAGGTGTAAAATATTAATAGCTTTTCAAATTTATAACAAACACCAATTTACCTAAATCTTTACCTGAATCACAAAAGTCACTACGGTGGACTAATAACCCGCTCGACTCACAATCTGAGGGTCGCGGGTTCGAATCCCCATCCCACCAAACATATTCGCCCTTTCAGCTGTGGGGGCGTTATAAAGTGACGGTTAATCCTACTATTCGTTGGTAAAAGAGTATCCCAAGAGTTGGCGGTGGGTGGTGATGATTAGCTGCGTAATTAAGCACACAAAGCCACAGATCTGTGCCATGTTTACCACA
>NW_013666018.1:101749-112627 GCF_000517525.1 Limulus polyphemus | reverse complement strand
GGGACGGCTAGCGCAGATAGCCCTCGTGTAGCTTTGCGCGAAATTCGAAAAACAAACAACATAAAATCGACTAAAATACTGCCGTTTGCCATTCGCTACATTGTGGTCTATAAAGACAAAGGACCGAAACCGATTGTCACTTGAAAATAACTTTTGCGTGTGTGGGTGTGCGTGTGTGTGTGTGTGTGTTATATTTCGTAATTAAGCACACAAAGCCACTGATCTGTGCCATGTTTACCACAGGTATCAAACCTCTAATTTTAGCGTTGTAATCTCGAAGTTGACCGCCAGGCCACCAGGGGCCCTTCCTTGCTTTTGTGCTTCGCAGACGTCACCTAAGATATGAATTACTTCATCCCACTGATAAATAAGTTACTTTGAGCCTTTTAATAATTGTTGTAATAGTTTAGTTTATGTTGTTATTATAAAAGAAACGTAGTTAGGGAAAGAAGGGGGGGGGTAGTTGAAAATGTTATACCAGCAATGCGTCCTGAGAACCTTGGGAAGCCCTGTTTTAAGAGTTTGCACAGCCAGCAGATGCTTCACGTGCATTTTACAAAACTAGATGGAATACGTCCTTTTCTATCACTAGAAATACTGAACTAAACTGTGCATATAATATTTAAAAATAAAAATATAAGCTTAAACACTTCAACTACATTGCGCCAGCAGCAGCTGATGTCACGGAGACTCGTGAAATAGAGGGGCTGTCAGTCCACAGAGGAAAGTGAACACAGTGAAACACTAACTTTCCATACTTTCCTTGTACATATGTGCTATGTACTCTCTCACAAATGTTACGAACAAAGTAACTGGCACTGTCCCAGCGGGCGGCGTTGAAGGATCCAATGTTTAGATGCCAGTTGGTTAATGAATCAAGGACAAAACGCACCTGTTCTACACGAGACACGCAAACTTCTGGTGTACAAGAGCACTTGTACTGAGCAAGAGAGGAATATTTTTTCTAACAGCAGTAGTCTTAAGCTCATATGCTTCTCTCTCTCTCTCTCTCTCTCTCACACACACACACACACACTTTCTCTTTTGTTGCATACAAACGCTGACAAACGTTTAATTCTTTTTGAACTACGTGAAATATGAAACGTTTGCGTTATTGCACTGATTATTCGAACCTGCTAAGCAATTAAATAAAACTCGTTTAAATAGCTTTATTTAAGAAAGTTCTGAAATATAATTTTTAGTCGCCTGTTACGCCCTCTGTTATACACAAAGAAAAATCATGCAACGTTTAAAAATATGAGCATTAATTTCAATAAATCACACTTCGGTTTACAGCAAAAACGAAAAAAGGAGAATACGTTAATAATTCCTGTTATTTTCCATAAGTATTCCTTAACTAAGAGAACAATTAGGTTTGAAAGACAAACTTTCTGACAAACTGTATAGTGACAATTTTGTTAGTTTCAAAAGTCTGCAGGATTATGACGCTAAAATTCGGGTTTCGATACCCATGATAGACAGAGCACAGAGAGACTATTGTTTAGTTGTGTGCTTTAGAACAACCAAACTAAATTGTTTTAATAACTTAAGTATTTTACAATATATAGTGCTATTAAGCTTTATACGTAGGTAGAAAGTCAACATATATTATTATAAAAAAATAATTTACAAATTATTGATTATAATTTTCTACTTTCATCACATATTTTAAGCTTTTGCAAAGACTCAAAAATAATATTTATTCCTATCTTGAAAATCGGAGTTCATGAGGATGAAAACCGTATACTAAATTCCATGCACTTCAAGCAGCACGTGGATAACTTCGAAAAGTTAACAGACAAATAAAGACTCGTTTACCAGACTGAAAAAAAAATTGTTTTGTCTTCAGAAATGAAATTTGAATGCAGTTTTGCGTTTTCAAGCGTAAACTGCGCTTATATCTCAAGAAAAGAATAAAAAAAATCAATTTAAGTTGGACATCTTTCCTTGTTTTGTTCAATCCTTTTACTACCTCTAAAGTCGATCTTGAAGGTTTATCTATCGTTAATGTGCTAGTATAGTTCCCCAATGCTTCACTAACAGCCAATGTTCTAAGACGACGTTTTATGATGGTTTCAAGTGTTCCGTTTAGTTGGTACTATTTATATAACCTTCTACGAGATTTCCTTTTCGGTTTCAGTTTTTTTTTTCTGTTTTTTTAGAATGCTCCGGCTCGTAGGTCTGTGGACGTCTTCATATCAAACCAGCTGTTGTTAACGGTTATATATATATATATATATATATACACTTCTTTTTCTTTATACATCACAAGGAACATTATCTTCCACACGTGTAACTTGATGTACGCTTACAACTACTTTGTATCAGTTATTGAAAGCCTGGACTTTCACGTAAAAGAGAACAGCTAATAACCATAAACACACACACAAAAAAAACTATAAATTATTGAGTCTCCCGCGTAAACAACAAGAAAATTTAAGAATAACGCAATCGTTACTTTTAATTATTTTTAATTAGGCTTAACGGGGTTAGTTGAACGCTGAAGGGTATAAAGGAGGTTCTCAAATGTTATGTAATATCATGATAATTTATTATGTCTCCAGTGTGTGCGTGGAAATACAAATAAAGATCCCGGAAAATTGGGAAAAACAAAACTTTTGCTTCGTAGATATAGGTGACAAAATTGCAAATAACTCTATGGAAGAACTTTTTCTTAGGCTTAAAAAAAATGATAAAAACACTATGCTTTCCAGACGCTAATATTCGGGAAAAAGTTCGACTATATCGGTTGTATGCTATTGGCTAGTCACTATGTAGACTTGTTTTAAGATCCTATTGAAAAGCATATACACAGGAAAATTCGAAAGCATATTCTCGTTAAATTCTGATATTAATGGTACAATTTAGTGCAGTAATGTTCCACGTATTTCATACTTTTACTGTTGTTATTATGCCGTCTCTTCGATTTAATATAAAGAGTGTACGAAAACAAGTTAATTTTTGTGAGTAAAAGCGTGAGAGCGCGTTCTAAGCCTTATAGAAGAAGGATTACAACTAGCTTGTTTTCTTGGTGCAAAGCTACACTGATTGGACTATCTGCACCCTGTCCAACGCCGGGTATCGAAATCCGGATTTTAGTCCCTAGACTGACCCACCAGGGAACGACACTAATTCTTTGATTTTTCACCTGTTTGACCAAAGTAAGTATAAACTTACACGATTAGTTTCAATCCAAAGACTAGAAGGTATGCCATGAATGCACACACACACACACAAAGTGATAAATAGTCTTAGTAACGTCACTCTAAGCTGTTCGCTATAACACAGCAATAAAACTTACTTACATTGACCTTGGAACACCTGCAAAAAATACAAATTAAAAAAAGCGAGAAGTAGGAAAAGAGCATAAACAGCTAACTGCTAAGATTTAGATAACCACGACACACTATCCATCAAAGCTTCTAGTTTGTAGTTTTTAAAGCTATTCTGATAAGAAATAAAATAAAATGGGCTATTAAGCCTAAATACGAAACTTTCAAACGACCTGTATGACCTACAGTGACCATGACAGCACTTTGGAAATAGGTATAAAATGAACACAAGCAAAGAAAGAGAGAAACCACACAGAGAGAAAGAGATAACAGTTTCAGTGTAGCAACGTTATTTCGTATTAACCAGATACATTATCTATCAAGAGGGCGTTTTCACTACACGACCTTCTTTACATAACACTATTTTCATTGGTACTTTTGTAGTATCATACCTTGTTACTTCCAATGAGCAGGTAATACATCCTGCGATCCGAAAACTAAAGTTTGAAGAAAATATACCGTCGTTATTTAGACCCAACTTTCTTTGTTAATTATTTTTTAAGCTTCGAAATTTGGAAATAGTGACCTTAATTCGCTGTCACTGATTTACATTTCTGTATATTGTATATGTTATAATTAAATTGACCAACTGTGTTAAGTAAGAAGAACCTGTCTTTTGTCGAGTAAAGCATTAGTTACCTTCTCATTTTTCTTCCATCACTGCTCAGGTTAATAGTCTATATTATAACCTAATATAATTACCAATTATTTGCCAATCCTATCACTGCTTTTATATAATAATTATCAATGAATTTCGTCTGATAAATTTCTGCCTTCTTCAGGGAAGTTCTAAAGAGGACTGTACGTGTCAACAGGAGCCGAGATTCGAACCTGAGTCTTCTTGCTATACTTTACCGTACGTACATGCATTATTTTATTCCACTCTATTTATATATATATATATATATATAATATATTTATACATAATCATCTTTTGAAAGAGGTGCGTTTTTTATTTTTGTTTCATAATTTATTAATGCAAAAATAAAACGAGGTAGCACTTAATGAAAAACGTACCAGGCGCGACACCCTGTACTCTAGTCAACAGACCTCTAAACATTAGTCCATTCATGTGGAAAGTGATGGATGACAAATCGGATCGAAGTACCAATTATTATGTTCTGTGCTATCATTATACGGGGTTGGTGTACCGAAGCCAAACAAACAGTTGTCAACCGATAACACACAGAAGCCAGTCGTTCAGAGTACCGTTTCCTGGCTCATTAGTTTGGTGTTTAGCAATGCGTTTACATTAGCGATAACCTTTCGTGTGTGTGCTTCAATATAATTGAAAGAAACACGTAGCTCTGTGAATATCAAACCTTTGGTTGAAATACTTCGAATTCCTTTATTAATTACTTTACTTCGAGGAAGTTTGTTTTCAAAATTATTCAAAACTTGGTCGGTACCCCCACAACTTTATAATTTTAACTTCTCAAAAATCCAATGTTTTTTGTCCGGTAGGCCATTACATCCTGAGCATCCTTCGAGAAAATAATTACTTTTTGTAAAGTAATACACTATTTTTTATTGGCAACTTTCAAACCTAATTTATATTTCTTCAGATTATTAGAGTTAATATGTGGTAACTATATACTGGACAATGTTAACATCTGGTACCTGTATACTGGACAATGTTAACATCTGGTACCTACATATTGGACAATGTTAACATTTGGTACCTGTATACTGGACAATGTTAACATCTGGTACCTGTATACTGGACAATGTTAACATCTGGTGACTACATATTGGACAATGTTAACATCTGGTACCTATATACTGGACAATGTTAACATCTGGTGACTATATACCGGACAATGCTAACATCTGGTGACTACATATTGGACAATGTTAACATCTGGTACCTATATACTGGAAAATGTTAACATCTGGTGACTATGTACTGGACAATGCTAACATCTGGTACCTATATACTAGACAATGTTAACATCTGGTACCTATATACTGGACAATGTTAACATCTGGTGACTACATATTGGACAATGTTAACATCTGGTACCTACATATTGGACAATGTTAACATCTGGTACCTGTATACTGGACAATGCTAACATCTGGTACCTATATACTGGACAATGTTAACATCTGGTGACTATGTACTGGACAATGTTAACATCTGGTACCTATATACTGGACAATGTTAACATCTGGTGACTACATATTGGACAATGTTAACATCTGGTACCTATATACTGGACAATGTTAACATCTGGTACCTGTATACTGGACAATGTTAACATCTGGTACCTGTATACTGGACAATGTTAACATCTGGTACCTGTATACTGGAAAATGTTAACATCTGGTACCTATATACTGGACAATGTTAACATCTGGTACCTGTATACTGGACAATGTTAACATCTGGTACCTATATACTGGACAATGTTAACATCTGGTACCTGTATACTGGACAATGTTAACATGTGGTACCTATATACTGGACAATGTTAATATCTGGTACCTATATACTGGACAATGTTAACATCTGGTACCTATATACTGGACAATGTTAACATCTGGTACCTATATACTGGACAATGTTAACATCTGATGACTACATATTGTACAATAAATGGCCTGTTAGAAAACTTTTTATTAAAGCTAGGTCTGAGAAATAAAATGTCATTTCCACCCCACTCTGTTAGTAGCTTATCTTCCACAGCTTGTAAGAATAAAAGTGCGGTATGCCCATTAGTGGCATATTAGGTGATTTGACAGATACGTCTACAAGATGGAATCTTTTAAATCTAGTCTGAATATTCATTTGCTGCGTGGGTTATGACTCATGAATGAAAAACCACTGCTTCACTGGTGAGGGATTACTGCCAAACAAAAGTGGGATGTATTCCAAAAACCCTGACTTCACTGCATTATGCTGTTAGCCCTTGGAGTTGACCTTTACATTTAAATCATTTTTCCTCATCTGCGCGCTTATTTCCGCGCTAATCGCGTATCCCATTAAAAACTTTCCGAGTATGCGTTTGTAATGACGTTTAATCAAAAGGGCAATAAAGCATTTCTCGAACCTTATTAAAATCGTTTATCATCGAGAGTGATGATGAGTTCAGATTTACCACCAGCCGTACGATGCGCCCAAAGTTTTTTACGCAGTTGGCTCTCTGACGCCAAAGAAGTTACTACAAACAGCCTGTGTATAATTTGTTTTTAGTTGGTCATTTTTAGTGATTATTTTTTGTTAATAGTTTAGTAACATTGGTTGGAAAAACATCCTTATATCAACGGACTCCCCTCCAGGAAACTAATGAACTTTAACAGTATGATTTTTCGAAACCTTTTTAATGATAATTGGCGTCTCAAGCTTAATGACATGATATTTTGAAACGTTTCTAATGATAATCGGTGTATTTAACGGTGTGACGTTTCGAAAGTTTTATAATGATAATCGGTGTATTTAACAGTGTGACGTTTCGAAAGTTTTATAATGATAATCGGTGTATTTAATGGCATGATGTTTCGAAGCTTCTGAACCTTATAAGTGATTTTTTTCCAATTTTTCCGCTAAATTATACCCTACTTGACAACATTCGCCAAATTATATCTTACTTAACATCACTCGCCAAATTACATCCTACTAGGCATCACTCGCCAAATTACATCCTACTAGGCATCACTCGCCAAATTACATCCTACTAGGCATAACCCGTACCGAAGTCTTTCCCTGTATTTCGTGATTTAAATACAACAGGACACACCTCTCATTAACTATGATATAATAATTTTCACATCTTTCATTAATTATGATATAGTATTGTTCAGATCATTAATTATGATATAATACTGTTCACATATTTCACTAATTATGATATAGTATTGTTCAGATCATTAATTATGATATAATACTGTTCATATATTTCACTAATTATGATATAATATTGTTCACATCTTTCATTAATTATGATATAATATTGTTCACATCTTTCATTAATTATGATATAGTATTGTTCAGATCATTCATTAATTATGATATAGTTTTGTTCAGATCATTCATTGATTATGATATAATTTTGTTCAGATCATTCATTAATTATGATATAATATTGTTCACATCTTTTATTAATTATGATATAATATTCACATCTTTCATTAATTATGATATAGTATTGTTCAGATCATTCATTAATTATGATATAATATTGTTCACATCTTTCATTAATTATGATATAATATTGTTCACATCTTTCATTAATTATGATATAATATTGTTCACATCTTTCATTAATTATGATATAGTACTGTTCACATATTTAATCAATTATGATATAGTACTGTTCACATATTTAATCAATTATGATATAGTATTGTTCAGATCATTTATTAATTATGATATACTATTGTTTACATCTTTCATTAATTATAATATAATATTGTTCACATCTTTCATTAGTTATAATATAATATTGTTCACATATTTCACTAATTATGATATAGTATTGTTCACATATTTAATTAATTATGATATAGTATTGTTCAGATCATTTATTAATTATGATGTAATATTGTTCACATCTTTCATTAATTATAATATAATATTATTCACATATTTCACTAATTATGATATATTATTGTTTACATATTTCACTAATTATGATATACTATTGTTCAAATCTTTCATTAATTATAATATAATATTATTCACATATTTCACTAATTATGATATAACACTGTACACACCTTTCATTAACTGTGATATAATATTGTTCAATTTTTTTATTCATTACGACAGGATATTGTTCAGATCTTTCATTAATTATAGTATAACACTGTACGGATTTTTTACTAAGCATGATACAGGAAGAACAAACAGAAACGTGAAATAATATTCTAGATAATACCACTGTATTGACAGATTAACTAACTCTCTGTAACGCTCTGAATAGAAAACATTTCGTCTCAGTCTCACGTCTTTTACTAGCTTCGTTAATTCTCAGAACAGACAAAAAAGAGAGAAAGAGTTCCATTAGTTCATCAACATGACTCCTTTACTAAATATGAAAACTTTGGGTAGACTAAAAGGATTACTGTGTTGTTTGAGAAAGATTCATTTTCCGTCTTGGTATTTTTTGTTTGTCTATCGTGTATCTTTAAAAAGAAGTAGACGAGGAAAAGCAGACGAACAAAATTTTAACTCAAAGTTTGTTGTAATTACATAAAGTACCTCGCATTCGTGCACTTTAAAATTTGAAAAAAACAAAACAAAATAACTTTGTGTTTATCTTGTTTCAAGGAAACTTGTTTTTAAAAGTTTAGTGGTTGCAAAATAAGTAACCTGCCTGGAGAAATTGAGTGACAGACGACGTAAAAGAGAGGTTGAACACAGACCATGAACTACAGCGGTTTATAGACAGGCTACACAGTTCGTAGAATACACTGGGTTCTAAACAGACCACGCGGTCCGTAGAGTACACTGGGTTTCATACAGAAGACACAATGTGTAGAATACACTTGGTTCCAGATAGACCAATGGTTCGTAGAATACAATGGGTGACAAACAAATCATGCAGGTCGTAGAATACAGTGGTTGCAGGCAGTCCTCGCGCGCCGTAGAGAAAACTTGGTTAAAGATAAGCCACAGGAACCGAAGGTTACACTTGATTAATGAGGACCAAGTAGACCTTTGATTACAATGTATTACAGCAGGCCAAACTGCCCTAAGATTATACTGGATTACAGAAGTTTACACGAACCTTAGGTTATACTGGATTACAAGAGGTCAAGCAGACCTTAATTCATATTGGATTACAGAAGGCCAAATGGACCTTAAGTTATACTGGATTACACAAGACCAAACAGACCTTAATTCGTATTGGATTACAGCAGGCCAAACGGACTTTAGGTTATTCTGTATTACAAGAGATCAAAATAATGTTAGATTATACTGGATTACAGCAATTTACACGAACCTTAGATTATACTGGATTACACGAAGCCAAACAAGCCTTAAATCATATTGGATTACAAAAGCCTAATTAGATCCGTACATTATACTGTATTACAGCAGGCTAATCAGTCCTTAAGTTACATTGGATTGCAGCAGACTCGCGAGTCTTATATTATACTGTATTACATGAGACAAAGCAGGCCTTAGCCTATACTCTATTACATCATACCAAATTGACCTTGGATTATACTGCATTACAGCAGACCAGAATAAATTTAGATTACACTTGTTTAAATGAGACCGTACGAACCTCAGAATACCTTTGATTAATACAAAACAAAAATGACCTTACATCACAGAAAGAGCTATAGATTCTTGATTGTCTATTTTAGTCCATTTTAACTTCAATCATGCTGAAAGAAACAACGAATTGAATAGCAAGTTTTAACTCTTGGGTATAAACCCCACCACTAGGGTATAAATCACACTACTTGGGTATAAACCCCACAACTAGGGTATAAATCACACTACTTGGGTATAAACCCCACCACTAGGGTATAAATCACACTACTTGGGTATAAACCCCACAACTAGGGTATAAATCACACTACTTGGGTATAAACCCCACCACTAGGGTATAAATCACACTACTTGGGTATAAACCCCACCACTAGGGTATAAATAACACTGCTTGAGTATAAAACCCACCACTAGGGTATAAATCACACTACTTGGGTATAAACCCCACCACTAGGGTATAAATCACACTGCTTGAGTATAAACCGCACAACTAGGGTATAAATCACACTACTTGGGTATAAACCCCACTAATAAGGTATAAACCGCACAACTAGGGTATAAAGAACACCACTTGGGTGCAAATCGCGCTACTAGGGTTTTTGGTGGGGTTTATACCCAAGTAGTGTGATTTATACCCTAGTAAATTATACTCGCTCCTAAGTCGGTTTGAAACTACTGGTGCAATGAAACCAGACAACGTTTTAAAACTTGACTTTTAATGAAGAATATTACTATTTAAAAACCTATCGTTTTTAATGAATCTCTAATTCATTAGAATTACTTGAAAAGCAGTTAAGACATCAGTAATTAGACTTATAACACCCGCGAACAGATATGATACTACTGACCTAAGTACGGGTATAAGCAGCGCAGACATTCATTCATCTTTCCTGCGACGTTTGGGCCCTTTTAGTTACCCGTCTTAGTACACGACAGTGGGGTAACTTTGTTTTAAAGGTGGGGGTGGGGTCAGTTTCTGTAACTGGGGTACGCATGATGGTATTCTATGAAAAAAACTAAAGTCACAAATAATCATTATAAAACGTTGAAAAAGTGTAGGGGACATGTCCCCCTATGGAAATTACGTCTACGATACACGACATTCGCAGGTTTAAGTTTCAAACCCACAGAATATCTTTCAACGGTTGGTGATCTTCAGAATATTTTCCGTTGCTAATCATTAAACGATTTAATCACCAACATAGAAAAACTTCATTGGAGGAAACAGGTGAAAAGGCCCGTTGATTTAGTACTTTTTCTTCAGCGCCTGAGGAAATCTCTTAAATATTGGTTAGTTCCCTTTTTAACATATTTTATTAA
>NW_013666018.1:98956-100920 GCF_000517525.1 Limulus polyphemus | reverse complement strand
GTTGTTGTTTTTTCTATTATCCTAGTGACCTAGTCTATTACAAGGCTCTTATTGCTTTTTTCTATTAATCCGTATACTGTTATACCCGTGTTTGCGTTGTTTACCCCGTGTGTTTCTAGGTCTATGTTGGTTTGTTTTAATTTGTTACCCTAACTATTCTAAAGTTCATTTGTGTTCTGTTACCCAATGTGTTTTATGGTCCGTGTCCACTTATTACCCAAGTTCTTAAAGGTTCGTGTTTATTACCATGTATCTTCTAAAGAACTGTTGGTTATGCCATGTTACCCCTGGTTATTATTCTAAGATCTCCGTCGTTTGCTTATTAAACTGAATATTCTAAGGCCACTGTCTGTCTATGTGTCATCCAATGTATTCTAATTCTCTATTCTGTATAGTACCCTTGTCATGTTTATTACCCTGTGTAATGGACTAGAATACCATAACGTATATCATGATGCATTTTAATTAAAGTACTAGATAAAACAATATTTTATAAACAATTTTATCCATAATTAGTCGAGTACATAAAAAAGGTTTCTTTGTTTATAATTAAGCACAAGGCTACACAATGGGCTATATTTACTGTGCCCACCACGGGTATCGAAACTCAGTTTCTATCGTTGTAAGTCCGCAGACATACCGCTGTGTCACTGGGAGGGGGCATATGAAAAGGAAACAAATTATTAACCAAGACACCAGCTCAATATTTTAAGTAAACTCAAAGCTTATGGAATGCTTGTTTGCCTGCTATATTTACCTGAGCAGTCTAACTGGTACGTATAGTAAATATCTAAAGTCATTAATTTAGTCCATTCGTATGTTTTAGTTCAACTATAACGGATGGAACAAAAGAAGTGGAAACTTGTGAGTACTTTCGAAAGCCAAATGAATCGTTTTAAAACAATCTCACTTTTATTACCGTATTTTTAAACTTGAAGATCAAATCACGTATCAGCTGTACTGCTAAAATAGGCCTAACTTTACATGGATAATACTTTGGTCATTTTACGGTATAGTGTATAACCGTAAGCCTTTCAAAATAATTAAATGAGAAGAGAAGGCCATTAATTTGGAGTCACAAACGTAATGTGAAAAAAAAGAATAGATATATTGTAAATAATACTGAAGATTTAAAGGAACTTTGTATGCAAGTCTAACGGATAAAACTTGGCATTTATTAACAACAACAAAGTAGTCCTAGCACTTTGTGACGAACTAGGTTGAGTTTAGTAACCCAAATATTTGTTACCAAAATCTGAAGTAGTGTTTGGCATTTTTTTCCCGCTAGGTTATAGGTATATTGTTGTTTTAGCACAACGATACACAACAGACTATCTGCGCTGTGTCTCCCACGCTTGGAGTCGAATCCCGGATTTTAGCGTTGTAAGTTCGTAAACTTACCGCTGACCCATCGTGGGAAAATATAGGTGTGAAAGAACCTAACGGTCACGTCAATTAGTTCATTATTTCACCACGTCATACCTGAACTGTATGCCCCGAATTATTATGTTTGTCGGAGAAATAATGTTTAGGAAGTGGTTTTAACATGCATATTTTTGTCTTTGTTCAATCTTGCGTATATTTTTTTATTTTATCTGGAGGGAGGGGGAGTAACATATCAACCACTTATTTTTAAACTTATTTTTAATGGATTACTATATTTTTGGTCGTAACTGGTACGACAGTAACATTAGTTTTACGAAAGGAACCAGCTGGTACAAGACTTCCTACATAACTCGTATTTTACTAAACTTCAATAGCAATCAATATTCTCATTCTATTATTCTGTTTTCAATCTCCAGAGTAGCTACATATTTATATTGTGTTATGAGAATCTCCAGACTAGCTGCATATTTACATTGTGTTATGAGAATCTCCAGAGTAGCTGCATATTTACATTGTGTTATGAGAATCTCCAGAATAGCTACATATTTACATTGTGATATGAGAATCTCCAGAGTAGC
>NW_013666018.1:92332-98162 GCF_000517525.1 Limulus polyphemus | reverse complement strand
ATATTTATATTGTGATATGAGAATCTCCAGAGTAGCTACATATTTACATTGTGATATGAGAATCTCCAGAGTAGCTACATATTTACATTGTGATATGAGAATCTCCAGAGTAGCTGCATATTTACTATTGTGATATGAGAATCTCCAGAGTAGCTACATATTTACATTGTGATATGAGAATCTCCAGAGTAGCTGCATATTTACATTGTGATATGAGAATCTCCAGAGTAGCTGCATATTTACATTGTGATATGAGAATCTCCAGAGTAGCTGCATATTTACATTGTGATATGAGAATCTCCTCTGGAGATTCTCATAACACAATATAAATATGTAGCTAGTCTGTATGAAGTATTGTTTAGCGATGTTTATAATTGTTGTAGAACTCATGAACTGTTGTATTATGTACGGAATTAAAGGTGTGAAGTACTGTAAATATGTAGCTAGTCTGGAGATTCTCATAACACAATATAAATATGTAGCTACTCTGGAGATTCTCATATCACAATGTAAATATGTAGCTAGTCTGGAGATTCTCATATCACAATGTAAATATGTAGCTATTTTAATTCCATACATAATCCAACAGTTCATGAGTTCTACAACGCATAAAACACAAGACACAACAATACAAAAAGAAAATAAGTCTGCACAACAGAAATTAGATAAAATACATGAACATGACCCTGAGAAGGAGGCAAATAATAAATAAGCAAGCAACAATGAAAATATTAAATACAATGGTCAACACATCAAATCAATAAGAATACAAATTACAATAGTACAGGAGGAAGAAGTCAAGTTGAACCTGACCCTCCCAGGTCTACAAGACCTAAATCCCGATACCAGAATAGATGACATATTTTAACCATACATTGCCTCCAGTCTAAACCTGCACTCTTAAGTCTAAGTTGCCTTGACTTTTATGACACTCTTAAATTAACTACGTTTAATGCAAAAACCCTCCTCCTATCCGTGCATTTTGGAGCTTAAACAAATCTATAATGTATACTGCATGTTTTTATTAATTGTTTTTCAATGTATTAACACTGCATTTTCATTCAAACCACTGCATACTCATCTCATTCATCGGACACCTGCTAAACAAATATCCGATATTTTTGAGTCAGATTTATTCTATGGCCTGTTTGATGCTATGTAATAGAATTCCATCTAATTTAACTGACACACTATAAGCGTTGGTACAAAATCAGGATTTCACAACTTAAAAGAGTAAATCACCACAATTCGTATCATATTTAGGAGCTGAATTTTCAACTTGAACCCCAACGCACACGTGGGCTAGACAGCCGGGTCAGAGACCTGTAAGGTCAAGGTAAAAGCGTTGCTAATTTTCAACTACTGGCCAGAGGGAAAGTGACCAGTCGGTATTCCATCGTCACGAGAGTTATGAGTCCTGTAACGAGATTGACTTTCACTTTTATAACAAAGCCACAGTCAAAAGTGCGAAGTAGATACAGCAGCACCACGTCTTGAACTTTGGAGTCTTCTGTATGCAGCCCAGCACGTTAACCACTAAGTCACCGGCCCATCATATTTATAAAAAACCCGTGTCAAGTTGACTCACCGTATTTTGTATTTATAGTAATTCTACTAAAGCCGTCCTTACTTTTGAACTATTGACCAGTCAACAGCATCCCACGATGTAGAAAAAACAATGTACAACAAATGTGTCGTCTACAGAAATCTCGTAGAACAGCGAAACCCAACTTTGAAAAGACGGTTTTTAAATAAATTAAAATAAAAAACATAAAAAATTTACAGACAATGTATAAAATATTTCCATCTATACGCGTGGAAATTCCTCTTAAGATACAACGCTTTAAACAAAAGTAAAAGTTCGCATTTAAAAGTACTTTAAAATGCCGTTTTGGTTCCTTCTAACGCTCATGCGGATAACTCACTTAAATCTGCTTACTAGATTAATGAACGCATTTTCGAAAGACTCAGTATGTGTTTAGATAGCCTGCGTTCAGTAGCCGGAAGCGAACATTCTCAAAATAATTCCGGGTAATTTTTTCCGTATTCAGTAAGTGATAATTTAAACACCGATAATAAAGTTTTCACTCCCTGTAACTTCGACGCACTCTTCTGCTTCACTGACTTTGTGTGTTTTATACAGCGTGAGAAATGCCAACTTTATTATAGAAAATAGCCTATTCATCATGACAACACTGTATTGTTAACAAGATTGTGCATACATTCAGCTGGTTTAATTAACGAAACCATAATGTTTATCTAATTTATCAATTAATTTTGTTTTGATAGGCACGGCTTTAATCTCCGACAATTAAGAAATTATCTATTAAGTCATAGCTAGACTACTATTTTATAACACGTACTTTTTTTATTGTCACGACACGTGTTTCCATACTGACTCCAGGACAACAAAGAAATTATCATTAATTTCTGATCAAAGCATGCAAGCTACCTCACATGGATTAGAACTAAAAATAAACCCAGTTATTAATGTAGCTAACTTAATATATATAGTTTTAACTCGTAGTATGAAAAGTCATAAGACAAAACTTATTATAATTAGAATGCATTGATTTACCAGTTGGTTATCATCGCTGTTAGCGATATTTTCGGCCGTAATCCTAACAATATCTGTGGAGGTATTGCCAGCTTAAGAAATTTAGATTAGTCCTAAGTCCTTACACTACTAAATCAACAATGCAAAATAATCATAATAATAATAAACATACTATACATATCAAACATTTTAACCAATATTGCTAATGAGTGTTTGTTTGTTTGTTTTACAGAAAAGT
The DNA here is from genome assembly GCF_000517525.1 of Limulus polyphemus. Taxonomy (NCBI): domain Eukaryota; kingdom Metazoa; phylum Arthropoda; class Merostomata; order Xiphosura; family Limulidae; genus Limulus; species Limulus polyphemus. The sequence goes on along the minus strand of NW_013666018.1, from coordinate 95,367 downwards.
CCCATTGGGCTATATGCTGTGTCCACCGCGGGGAATCGAACCCCGAACTTAGAGTTCTAATTCCATAAAGTTACCGCTGTCACCACTATAATTAAAGAAAGAATAGTGTATAACTTGCAGTCATCATCACCGATTCCCTATCCCTTAAAAAGCCCGATTAGGCTTCTTTGATTGATGCTGGCTTTTTCGCAATATTTTATAAACGTATACCATAATGATATCGTTTTACTCACCTGTCATAACACTCTAAATTAATCAAATAGTGAAATATTTGTCGAGTTGAAAATCACTATCAAGAAGACCTGTTTCTTTTTTCTCGTCGACTTAATATACCGGTTGTATCATCGTACTTTTCAGTGTATTGTTTGTTTTTGAATTTCGCGCAAAGCTACACGAGGGCTATCTGCGCCAGCCGTCCCTAATTTAGCAGTGTAAGACTAGAGGGAAGGCAGCTTGTCATCACCACCCACCGCCAACTCAAGGGCTACTCTTTTACCAACGAATAGTGGGATTGACCGTCACATTATAACGTCCCCACGGCTGAAAGGGCGAGCATGTTTGGTGTGACGGGGATTCGAACCCGCGACCCGCAGACTGCGAGTCGAGCGCCCTCTAACCACCTGGCCATGCCGGGCCTCTTTTCAGTGTATGTAATTCAGATTTTTTAGCTACAATTAGTTACTGAACAAGTATGTTTGTAGTTAAGCATAGAGCTACGCGAAGGGCTATCTGTGCTCTGCCCACCATGAGTATCGAAACCCAGTTTCTAGCGTTGTAAGTCCGCAGACATACCGCTATGCCACTGGAGAGGGTGGTAGTACTGAACAGGTATCACAGGTATCTGAAGTAGATTGGCTTTGATATCCCATATATCTTAGAGAAGATGAAAATAGACCTTGAACGATGCTTGGTTATAAATAAATAAACCGAGAGAGAACTTCAGAGAATCTTACACGTTGTTTTATTTTATCAACGTTTCGGCGTTACGCTTTCTTATAATTTCCGTAATGAACTCTATCACTCACTGTTGATACTGTTTATTGTTGATGTAATACATATTGAACTTTAAGTTGAAGCTACTAACGAGCAAAACATGAGAAGAAAAACTTAAGAACTCACTATTTTAATTACTATTCCGTCCAGGGCATGATCCATACTGAATTTAAGGTCAATTAAGAGTCACTCGGACACTAAGAGGAACAATGTAATACCAGACAGTTTCATGATATCTTCTTAACCTTTATTTTATTTATAACTCTCCACTAAATAACACACGAGAATTATCCCCCCCTCCCAAACATCGACGTCTACAGATTAAAATATTTCGCTATATAGAGGTCGCTAAATAAAAGGTTTGTTGTTTGTTTCATAGAGTTCGCTAAATAAAAAGGTTTATGTTGCTTGTTTCATAGAGTTCGCTAAATAAAAGGTTTGTTTTGTTCGTTTCATAGAGTTCGCTAAATAAAAAGGTTTGTTTTGTTCGTTTCATAGAGTTCGCTAAATAAAAGGTTTTTTTTGTTTGTTTCATAGAGGTCGCTAAATAAAAGGTTTGTTTTTGTTTTTTATTTTCATAGAGGTCGCCAAATAAAAGGTTTGTTTTGTTTGTTTCATAAAGGTCACTAAATAAAAGGTTTAGTTTGTTTGTTTCAGATGTTCGGACAAACCTAAAAAGGGATTATCTGTGCTAGTACTCCCTAACACTGAACTGATAGACTAGAGAGGAAGGCAGCACCAACCGCCAACTTTTGGACTACTCTAATCGAATGCCGGCACTCATGGCCCCAAAATAAGAATCGCAATTTTGCGGCAAGGGGACACAAAGCAAGAAGCTTTGGGTTCGAAGTCCGCTCGTTATCCACGAGGTCATGCCTAGCCTCTGATCCACAGAAACATTCTAATTTTCTTCAAATCCAAGGGTTATCAGTCAATTTTGCATCTTTCTTGAAATTTTCAAGAAAATACTACTGCCATTTTACTTTAATTTGATTTATACGAATCGTGTCAGCTACACACTTTTTAATACTTTTTTTTTAAATTTTAGACTGTAAAGTTTTCCTACTGATGAAATTTAGCCTAAATCAGATCATTTTGTGTACGAGATACACTAACCCTATTATATCACCATCAGCGCCACAAATGTGTGATTACAGATTGCATGGTTTCAAAACTACTTGCTTTGAACTGAATTCAAACTTTATGCTACCAAACTTGTTTGCTACTGCTAAGCGTTTTATATAGGTCGCTGCGCTCACTGAAGTCAGTTCAACAAGTGTTTTAATGACCCTAATAACGTGACATTACACTTCTCACTAACTAACTCTGCAGGATTAAAGGTTTCCGTTTCGGTTCTCTCATCTAAGGAACACTATATAGTCAACCACAATAAAATGCAGAACGAAAACAACGGTTTGGTTTCCTGTAGAGCAGTTTCGTGTAGTTATTAATGTTATTTTTTTTTACTGATAATATAATAATAATGCAACATACTTCGTACAGATGAACAGCTTGTTTTAATACAAGTACAATTAGATTCTAGTCTAATATAAAAGAAAAAATGTAATTCGCTCACCCTCAACCGCTTGGGTGGAGACCTCGTAGACAAGCGTGGAGCCATCTGGGTTGATTCTTGACTCGGGACAAAACAGCCTGTGTCACGGTTAAAGAGCTACCTGGAGGTGCAGGTATGCAAACGGCTCGGACACCGCGGGGGTCTTGTCCTTGACTGGCGCAGATCAACGCAACCACTACCCACAACACCGCCGATCAACGTACTAGAGAGACCCGGCGAAGCTCGAGAGCATATGTGGAATAGCGTTCCGACCGCACGTCAGGCTAGTCCACTCCAGCAGGTGGGAGGGGAACACGGAGTCCCTGCAGTGGCGCCCTCCCAAGACAGCCTCATTTGAAATTCTGGACCTGTGTTTGTAACAGGCCACTTAGGTAAGATACTGTGGCAAGTCAAGGTTAGGTGTATGCCTGTGAATGTTGTTACTTGATCGTTGCTGGAACACAGTCTGTACCTTGGGGCCATGTAG
>NW_013666018.1:90198-92255 GCF_000517525.1 Limulus polyphemus | reverse complement strand
ATGTAGAATGTGTATATATATATATATATATATTACATATTTAATTAAAGTTGTATCTCATTGAAACAGATACAGAATGTAAGACACGAATAAAGAAAAAAAACTCCAGCATCTACTAGAAAAATATGAATAAAGCACATGCAAAATGATCATTTTCTATCCAAGCAACCTTTTTTCTGTGTTTGTGGGACCAACACGAACTAAGTATGGGGAGAATTACAATGACCAATCACATAAGTGTTATAACATTTTATTTTTATTCTTAGTGTATCGAATAAGTCAAGTAAAACTTGCGTAGAGAGCAGCGTATTACTAATACCTTCGAATATATTTTGATTTTTAACCTGCACCATGATATATATATATATATACCGTAAGCACTGACTAAATTCATAGTTTTCACAAGGTTTTCACGTGACCAAGAAGTTCCGCGTGATCACCTGTTCTTGCCAAGGTGCCCGCGCGGTCTGAATATGAGTGTCTGCGCTGTAGTATCAACATAAGCTGAGAATAGTAGAAAAAGGACAGGTCTGCGCAGGTGGAGGAACTAAGAGATCGAAACTTCCACTATCGGGGCAAAAGGGAATGTGACATTAACGGGTCCAAAAAGTATTGTTCATTAAAGGAATTATGGGAAATGTCTTGAGATGTCCCCTAGCTGTTTCAAGCATATTCATTTTCAAATCAAAATCAAATTTGTGGCAGGTGTTTAGGTTTAAAAATCTTTCAAGACTTAAAAAAAGATTCTAGGACCTAAATGACAATCCGGGGTGGTCAGAAACTTTTGCTTCTCTCTCACACTTTATTATTATTATTTTATGAGAAACTGACATTTAAATGGGGAGGGGGAGGGAGGACGACAAAGTGTTTAAGCTGTCCAATCACCTACCAAACTAATTGGAAAAAAAAAATCCGAATTTTGCAAACACATGTGCACTTATGAATATCTTTGTGATCTTTATAAATATGACTAATGTCGCTAAGGGATCTACAAAAAAGTTCCCACTAACTAGTTAGTAATGGCGGCCTACAGATATGAATTTATTTTATGATATACTACATATTGGCCACGCGTGGCTTAGTGGCTAGAGAGCCAAGACTGTGAATCTGTTGGCTCCAAAACACGCTCCGCACTTTGGGCTGTAGATGCGCTATAAGAATTACGGCCAAGTCTAACAGAGCAAAACCACATTGAGTTATCTGCTGTGTCCACTATGTGGAATCGAACTCAGGATTTTAGCTTTTAAAATCCGTAAACTTATCGCTGTCCCCCTAGGGGACAGGACGAAAGAGAAAGGATTATTTTTTTTTTCCCAATGAAAACTATAGTCGCATTTCGTTTTTAATTATTTGTAAATGCTAAATAAATATTTTCTTTACGTAGTAACAGTTTTTCGTTCCCTTTCAAGAGAAAGTTTTATTCAAAACATTTCTTTTGGAGTATAAACTGAATTTTTTTGTTTCTCCGAAATTCCAGTATTCTTCAAGTCCTTCTTCTCCAGATACATCAGAACTCCTTTAACTTTAATTTTAACTTTGAGATCTTTTTTCTTCCAAACTGAGGGCGCGTTGGGTTGCGGATCGGAAGATGTGGGCGCGTTATAAAAGTGCAAGTCAATCACTTTATTAGGTTCAAAGAAATGGACAAAGCCCTTAGGGCAGCGAGTTCTGGTTGGCTGCATTCACATTTGTCAGTATTTAAACTCTAAGGGCAGCTAAATCTGATCTTGCGATTTAGCCCCACCTGCACATTCGGCACCGTTCAGAATTAAAGCTTTGTATTTCTATTTTGTCGCCTTCCAGTGGCACAGCGGTATGTCTGCTGATTTACAACACTAGAAACCGGGTTTAAATACCCGTGGTGAGCAGAGGACAGATAGCCCTTTGTGTAACTTTGTGCTTAACTACGAACCAACAAACAATTGAAATAAATGAGATCAGGACAGACAAACACTGAATATTATTATAAAAGATAGCATTTGTAGCGCTATTGGATATTCAGTCTCAGCAACTGTTACTAAATAATAAGCCCCCCCCCCCACCACCCAAACAAATAC
>NW_013666018.1:82359-89266 GCF_000517525.1 Limulus polyphemus | reverse complement strand
AAGCCCCCCTTCCACACACACACACAGATAGCCCTTTCTGTAGCTTTGTGATTAACTTCAAACAAACAAATCGCTAAGCATTTTAATTGTAGAGTGTGTTTTAGAATTTTGCGCAAAGCTACACAAGGGTTTTCTACACATAGCCATCCCTTGGTTTGAGCCTCCCAGTAGCGCAGCGGTATGTATACGGACTTACAACGCTAGAAACCGGGTTTCGATACCCGTGGTGGGCAGAGCACAGATAGCCCATAGTGTAGCTTTGTGCTTAACTTCAAAAAACAACAACAAACAAATAACCCCTTGGTTTGAACTGGTAGGCTAGAGGGAAGGCAGCTAGCCTACCGCACCTACCACCAAATCTTAGGATATTTTTGTCTGAATGACTTGACCACCAGTCTTCTAGCGCACCCATGACTCAAAGTGTGTTCAATGCAAAATTACCCGTGCTACGCGTGACATTAAACGTCACTTTCGTTTTGCGTCGATTTCACGTATTTTGTTACCGACATCTTTCCTCATTTGAGCCCTTATTCGCGACATTGAGCCGGTAAACTTGAAAAGGTTACCAAATCCAAGCAAAGCTCCTGAACAAGATGAAATGCAAAGCATACTTCTAAAAAAACGCCCCCTGAAACTGTAAGAACATTTAAAAGCGTTGTTCAATCTATCATTTAAATGAGGCTACTTACTTGCCGCTTGGAAACAGGCTGACGTTCGTATGCCAAACGAAGGACGTCAGCAAAGAATTCTGAAAACTACAGACCTCTTAGCTTGACCAGACTGTCTAAGTAAAGTTTTAGAAAAAAAAATATAAACAGCAGCTTATTGGCTTATCTTTAAAATACTAACAAATTACCGGAGGTCCAAAAACAAATTCTGCCAATGAAGGCAAAAAACAGACCACTATCTCGTTCTATTTTAACAGATATTGCTAGCTTGATGGCAGTGTTATTTTAACAGGAAAAACCGTTTGTACCAAGAAACTTAAACTACATTTTAGAAGAAATCTACATGAAAACATTTAAAATTAGTTTCACAAAGAGTTGTATAAGGTCAAAAAGGTTTTCAAGTAAGTTCTGTTGTACGTTATTTTAAGTAGAAAGAAAAATTATGGATTTAACTTCCCTATCAAAACAAATGTACCACGCTCGTTCGTAGCTCAATCTCGACGTTTTCGCAATCCGACTTTTCACTTTTAGGCGTGGTACGGTTTGATGGTTAGGGTACTCCTTTCGCAATCTGCGGATCGTAAATTCGAATCCCGTCAACGAACATGCTCGATCTTTCAACCGTGGGGACACTATAATGTGACCATCAATCCCATTAGTCGCTGGTAAGGTATGGCCAAAGACTTGATGGCGGGTGGTGTGGACTAGCTGCCTTCCCTTTAGTTTGTCACTTCAAAATTAGGGACGGCAGCGCAGATAGCCCTCGAGCAGCTTTACGCGAAATGCAACAAACACAAACGCCTTTACGTTCAGTTTGAGCGTAAACAGATTACAGGCGTAAACACAATAGCACTAGATGTTTATTTTACGCATTATCAAGGGGCATAAATCACTTGATTAACATAGTTTCTTTAGCAACACTCTTTATTAAAACAGTGAAAGGTTAAAATATAGAATTTTCTAGCTGTGGTTTTGCAGATGTTAAGATCAAGTTCAACTGTTTTACTTTACAGCTGGCGGGTCTAGACGTGAATGTCACGAAACAGTTAACACTTTTACATGAAAGCATAATAAGAAGTAACAGTATGGACCTTAAACTAAGGTTTAATGAACCTTCCAGCTCATTATTATATGTTCGTTTAGTTAAAAATGTTAAATGATAAATAACACATGATTACACTTAGCTAAGCCTAAAAAACTCCTTTTATCACTATATATATGTATGTAAGTTATAATTAGATTGGTGTTTAAGTAATTTAACACTTGTTTTTCTAGCGTTGTAAGTCCGCAGACATACCGCTATGCCACTGGAGAGGGGGGTGGCTTATTATTTAGTAACAATTGCTGAGACTGAATACACCAGTAGCACTACAGATGTTATCTTTTATAATAATATTCAGTGTTTGTCTGTCCTGAACTTCACTTCATTTCAATTGTTTGTTGGTTCGTAGTTACGCACAAAGTTACACTGGGGAGCTCACTGTAAGTAAAGAAGTGAAATACACATTTGATTCTATTCTTATTGATTCAAGTCGTGCGCATGCTCATTGTAGGAATCCACTGTAAAGTGGGGGTAATATTTTTCAACAGTATGGAGATTTTGAGAGAGGTGTCTGGCAACTCTTCTAGCGCTAGAATAACGAGTCTGGTGTTTATAAAAAGAAGTATAAACAGGGAAAAGAGGGATGTTGTCATCCTTGAACATCCCTGGTTTATTTCTAAAATTCCCGCCAAGAAGTACCCGGGTTTCGATACCCATGGTGGGCAGAGCACAGATAGCCCATTGTGTAGCTTTGTGCATAACTATAAACAAACAAAACTTACAGTGATTGATATGCTTTGCATTGATATGTAATTTTAATGAATGACTAAATTAGTGCTAGGAGATTAAAGGCACAGAGCTTACCTGTTACGAGTTACAATAAAAATCCTATAACGATTTTTCTCAAAAGCATGTTTTTCATGCCATTCCAGAAAAGAAAGAACTATGTGAGTTGAAGTATGATAAGTAGTCACATTTGTCCTTCACTTACTGGGAGAGCTAAAGGGACCGAATCTGTTTTGTAATGAAGAATGTGTGTAAACAGAACAATCTGGAGAGCCATTATGAAATTATAATAAAAGATAGAGAAAATACTCTAAAATATTGGGTTTTACTTTCACGAAGAAAACTAAACATTCCATGTTTTCCCCATGAAATATCTCCATCTACTTCCTTCTGTGACTTAAGTCTCCAACCCTTCCACTCTTGCATCCCTACTAGCTAAAGACCCTACAACAAGGAGCTGCAACACTATCTACCGTAATAATTAGACTGTTTAAAATACTTTTGATATAAAACTAACTAGGTAATGTTATTTCTATTTTCTAATCATTGAAAGAAGTGTTTTAATTGTATGATTTTAAAATAGAAATTTTGTTGTGGGTTATGTTTTAAATAATTTTAATATAGACATTTTGTATTATTTGCAAGATGGAGGTTTGGTATTACCTAGTGATGATGTGTAATACCTAAAAAATTCCTAGGTGTTTATACTGGACATGACATTACGAATTTTAGGTTTTTACCGTAGTTACGAAAAGAATTTAACAAGTAAGTGACTGTTTAGCATTATTGCTTGTGGGTTAGACCTACTTCAGTGAGCTTGTAGAACTTGTAGTTGAAAAATAAAACGTTTTCCATTTCATCAAGTAGACTGAAATTTGCATTATTTTTATCAAATAATCCAAACGAACTCATTTAATGTTAGACATCGTTACAACACTGGTGTCAGAAGTGGAATTAATTTGGTAAAAATAAAATATAATCAAGAACAAACATGCTCGTAGTACGATTGTAAATTTGCTGAAAGTGAGGAAACAGTGGATATTTCAGCAAGACAAAACGGACAGAAATAAATAGAACAAAAAGAATGAGATAAAACTAAAAGAAGAATGAGAGAAAAAGTTAAAACAATTCAAGAGACGAATTTTTAAAAAGATACATTAGATTTAAATAAAAATTAAAAACAAAAATAAACGTGCTTGAAGCCAAGATCGAAGATGCTGTTAAGTAATGTACAAAGGGATCATAACAGCAAAACTGAAGTAGTACAAAAGACACCTATAAAGTGCAGAAAGACTGTAATGGCAAGATTAAAGAAGTACAAAAGGACATCGTAGAAGTAGAAAAGAATGTATAAAAGGACATAAACGAAGCGACAAAACAATCGATGCTAGAATAAAGCATCTGGAAAGTCATCTTGTAAACTCAAAGTCCCAACAAGGCACAATTCTGTCAGAATTTGCACAAGAATTCTAACATCAGTACCATTAACCATGAAATATGGAACATGAAAATCCATTTGGTTTACACTATACCTCTTACCACTACTGCTACGTTACTTATGACTGCAGGACCGTCTTGAACTAGTCCAGCTACAACACCAATCCAGAATTGAGCTGACCAGTTCAACAACATTGTGAAATTGAGAAACCAATAGGTTATGGTAGGAAGCTGTAAGGCATATCAGGGTCAGTTCTAAGTATTTGCTAAGGTGAATGGATAGAATAATGAATAACAAGCTATTTATCTTTCTCCTAATTTAATTAAGTAATCTTAGAGCTGATAACTGTAACAATCATCAAATATTGATGGCTGCCTTATGAAACATATCTGGAGTGTCACATTAGAAGGAAGTTTCTAACGCAAAGTAAGAAGGAAGGTCGAGACTTTAGCCATCCGAAATTGCAGAAAATATGTAATATCCACGTGATATGATGGATTTATTGGCACGTAACCAATTCATAGGTGTTATAGAGGATGAGGACATGCGAATTAGGCGAAAGCAGATCAGGTGTACATGGTTAAAGGAAGCTGTTCAGTTTGGGATGGAACTTGAATCAATGAAAGTCGCATATAAACTACTAAATTCACAATCCAGAAATTATGAACTTATCTGATCAAGTGGTGTAGAAACATCAACCCTCTCTGAGGAGCTCAAATGATTCATTAGACAACTGTTAAGAAGTAAATTACACGATAAAGGGGGTTTATCTGTAGTTCCAGGCAATACGTCCTTTTTAAATTATAATTTAAACCCTTAAAGAGGACGTATTGCCTAGAACTACAAATAAAAGTCTTTAATTAGAGTCCCCAGTGGCACAGCGGTATGTCTGCAGACTTATACTGCTAGAAATCGGGTTTCAATACCCGTGATGGGCAAAGCACAGATAGCCCTTTGTGTAGCTTTGTGTTTAATAAAAAATAACAATCTTTAATTAGAGAGCTGTTTTACTGAGGATGGAGAAATAACCCACAGAACAGAAAGTATGTAACTTAAAAAAATATATTGCTATGAATTGTTTCCGAAGAATGATATGAAAAGCAAACTACTATACCTGTGTAAAAACTTGGATGTTACATCGGAAACAAGGAGCCGATATCTTGAGGATGAGAATATTCCATCTGCTCCAGTAGAAATGAGGAGTGTGTTATTTCAAGAAACCAACTTGTAAATGAGTTTATTGAGAGAAACCTTGTAGTATGTTGATCGACACTAATTCTATCGCTACAATTGTTCGACATGGATCTGGTAATGAAAGGTGAGACACTGCTCTCATAGATGAAGAAAGAAGATGGATTGATGTAAACAGTGAGTTGGCCTAAAGTTCCAGCAAAAGGATAGAAAGAAGTCACGATGCTTTTCTACACCATATTTTATGTGGGTGACTGAAATCCAAGAAGAGTGCATATTCGGAAGTGAGTTCATGCGAAAATATGTATGTAAGGTTGGAATAGCTGGAACTTACGCCCAGGAAAACCCATACGCTTAAAAACAATTGCACAACCATAAAAACAAAGGTGTATGTATACACACAGGAGAATGAAGGCGGCCGATCTGGAATGCAAAATAGAAGACTCCAGAAAAATAGGTGGTCCAAATCAAGGGTCACCCCTCGTGATCGTCCATGGAAGAACTCGACGGAAGAACAACTGGTTACTTAATGTAGTTCAGTGAAGCACGAGAGCAATCAGAGAGATTACATACCATCGCTCCGCTGCTTTTTTTCGAGACTGCATGCGTTTATATTGGGTAACGTCAAATTTCACCTTCGTAAACTCAGAAGATACTTCTCAGATCCTGAACGATCAAAGATTCGGATTATTATTATTTTTATTTTTTTTTGTAGTGTGATGAGGAGTCTCAATCTTAATGTGCTCATGGAATTTGGTACAAATCCGATCACACTTTACAGAGTTATTAACCCAAAAAGGCGAAAAGGTCCTATCTCCCCATTATAAAAAATGCTTCAAAGTGATTCAGAATCCGGACCAAATTTGGGGAGGACTGTCCCATACAATCTTCTCATCTTGTATAGAATTTTCGTTTTCGTTTACATCGGTCTATTAATTTTCGAGATACACACACGCACACACGGATCCGATTGCAATACTCTCGCACCCCACCCTTTTTTCCGGGGGCAAGGGTAATTAACCAAAAGTCGAATCGCTGGAGAGCCGAAGAGAACTCCTCGAGTGACAGGACAAGAGGTCATCCCATCTTCCACAGAGAAGATTTTGCTTTGTTAATCAGGATTTTGATTTTAATTTGTTTAACATATCCAATTAATGATTTAATTAATTAATTTCATGTTTATTTATGAATATTAGTTTTGTTCATTGGAAAGATTTACTTAATGCTAGTCCCTCGGTGGGACAGTGATAGGTCTTGGGATTTATAACGCTAAAATTAGGGATTCGATTCCCCTTTGTGGATACAGCAGACAGGCCGATGTGACTTTGCTATAAAAAACACACACACACTTAATGTTAATAATGGAAGTGAAAATTTAACGTGCTAATATTATTATTTTTTTATATTGTGTGTATAATGAGAATCTTCAAGATACTTCTCAATCCAGGGAAGGTTCAGTGTTGTACGTTATGTTTTTAATTTAGGTATTTTGTATTGTTTGCTCACTAATGTTTTGGCTTAACGTAACGATGATATGTAACGCCTATATATATTAGTGACACAACATGTTACTGGTTCTGATTGATGTTCTGTTTAGCGTGCTTATATATTAGTGAACAATATTCTACTGGTTCTGATTGATGTTCTGTTTAGCGTGCTTATATATTAGTGACACAAGATACTACTGGTTCTGATTGAGGTTCTGTTTAGCGTGCTTATATATTAGTGACACAACATGTTACTGGTTCTGATTGATGTTCTGTTTAGCGTGCTTATATATTA
>NW_013666018.1:79141-81544 GCF_000517525.1 Limulus polyphemus | reverse complement strand
CAAAACAAACAGAGGTCTGGGTGAAGATTAACGGTGGTTTCTCTATTATAGGGTTTTTCTATTGCTCCATAGTTACGCTTGGACAGTTATTAAGTAATCGCAGCTAGTTACCACTTTCAGTTTATCCTGAAAAACTAGATTGATTAGGCCTACTTTATTATTATTACTTTTGTTTTCTGAAGCATTGCCGTCTAGACGTTGAGTTACACAGTGTTTCATGTTTTAGCTAGGGAACAAACAGTAATATACTACTGTTAAAACAAATGACATTTTAAAATCAGGCAAAGCTTTTTTTTAACAAGTATTGACGAATCGGTAAGTTCTGACCTCGAAAGCACAGCGTATAATTATGTGAACAGAAATACTATTAGAAGGAAGTACGAATGATTGTTCAATATTTTCTCCAGTTCCTTAAATTTCTGTAAAATAAAACTACTGTTTGATCGATGTTTTTAATGTTTTGGATAAAGTATTTTCAAATCCAGTCAATTTTTCAACGTAATGAATTTATGCAAATTGCTACTAGAGGCGCTAAATACAGCTCTCTTATGTCTTAACTGTGTCATTGAAATTATGTGATTTCTGTTACAGCATTGGTGTGTGCATTTAATTTAAACTCCAATAAGATCCATGCACTACGTGTGCACAACAATAAGACCTATCGTTTATTGATGATATGAACCTTTTTGTTCCCGAGTCAATCAAATTGGATTGACTCAATTTAGCCATTAAAACTGACCAATTCACTATTGCTTGGCACTAGTGAGAAGAAATGGAAAATGAGTGGAAACTTGAGTTAGTAAATTTGTTCTTTAAAGATAAACTCCATTTTTTTTCGAGCCTCTGTAAGTTTGAAGACAAAAAATACTTCGCTGCTCCAATATTTCTTGCTGTTACTCAACCTTAACCATATTTATACATTTAATTCACCTACATTTTAAATTCTTATTGGTTGAACTAAGTTGATCTTGTATACTGGCTATACTATACTCATTCGTAAAAAAAAACAAAAAACATTAATTATTAGATATTGAGTTAACTAAGTCACATGCCCAATTAAAAACCGTCTTGATAATTTTTTATAAGATTAAATATTAAGATAATATATTAGAGTACCATCACACGGTTTTTACTCAGTGTTTAGCAGACGTTTGAAGTCGTATGTTAACTTCTGATACTTAGTGCCTACTTAATATTTTCTTAATTAAGCAGATGAAAGTGAAACAATTAGTTCAATGTCTTGATGACATTAGTAAATCTTTCAATCAGTTTTAAGACTGAATTCTAGTGGTCATTCATAGTTACCTAAAAACCATTACTCAGTTATAGATATTTCAGTTTTGAAACTGCTGTGTTCTAGATAAATCAATCTTTTATATATGATTAAACCTTCTTACCTATGTGTTCGGATAATATTTTTTTTTGCGGTATGTTTTTAAAACTGTATACCACCAGTGGTCAAGGACATGGCTTCCCTCTTCGACCAGTACGTGAAAAGCAGCTACTAAAAAGCAAAATTAATAGGAACGTAAAGCCTCAAGGAAGGAGTTAAAAATAAAAGGATCTCAGCCCCCAGGGAATCTCAGATCTTCCCCCCAGGGAAAGGCGCGAAAAGATCGACAACATAACAACTTGAGTAGGAAATATAGCAAGTTAAGGATCTAATGGCGTACAATCCAGAGAATGGCGATCTCTGTCACAGGTCCTCAACCACAGTTCCACGAGACCTAAGGGTACCTACAGAAAGCTTTGGAAAGGTCTTTAAGAACACAGTATTTTTATATATAAGTTACAATATTACGTGTTAATAGTAATTTATAAGTTCAGTGCTCAGTTTAATGGACATGATAACCCACAGTTCCCTAAATTGAAAATTACATTATAATAAGTTGTATCCAAAGACGGCAAGATCAGTCTTAGACCTCAAATCCTGATAAACTTTCCACTGTACATGAACAAAAGTTCATAAGGAGTTGTAGTGTGATAGCAGTAGGTGGGGGTGGGGGTGGGGCGATTAAGAGGTATACGGTGGAACAAATTTGCTGTTATTCTAATTTCTACTGCCATCTTTCTCATGAGAACTGCCATTGACTTCAAAGTGTGGGCGGAAGTTTGTGTGACTTCCTAAATTTCGTTGTTATGTCATTAATCGAAACAGAAAATATGCCTAACTTCTAAATAATGTATTTTTGGAACAAACGGTTCTCTTTTGTAGCCATAGATTTCACATTGCGGATGAGGTCGTTGTTCCATGTTGGATTGGGATGTGGTTTTGTTGTTCCATGTTTGGTTGGGATGTGGTTTTGTTGTTCCATGTTTGGTTGGGATGTGGTTTTGTTGTTCCATTTTGGGTTGGGATGTGGTTTTGTTGTTCCATGTTGGGTTGGGATGTGGTTTTGTTGT
>NW_013666018.1:70279-79131 GCF_000517525.1 Limulus polyphemus | reverse complement strand
AATGTGGTTTTGTTCTTCCATGTTGGGTTGGAATGTGGTTTTGTTGCTCTATATTGGGTTGGAATGTGGTTTTGTTCTTCCATGTTGGGTTGGAATGTGGTTTTGTTGCTCTATATTGGGTTGGAATATGGTTTTGTTGCTCTATATTGGGTTGGAATGTGGTTTTGTTCTTCCATGTTGGGTTGGAATGTGGTTTTGTTGCTCTATATTGGGTTGGAATATGGTTTTGTTGCTCTATATTGGATTGGAATATGGTTTTGTTCTTCCATGTTGGGTTGGAATGTGGTTTTGTTGCTCTATATTGGGTTGGAATGTGGTTTTGTTGCTCTATATTGGGTTGGGATGTGGTTTTGTTCTTCCATGATGGGTTGGGATGTGGTTTTGTTCTTCCATGATGGGTTGGGATGTGGTTTTGAAGTCAATTGCTATCTCAACTGATTTGCTTTGCGAGATTTTCCACTTTCATGGAGAACACTGAAGATTTATTTTTCGAAATATGAACGTTGTGTCCTTTAACAATTCATTGTTTAAAATGGATATAAATATTTCTCTTCGTAAAAAAAAGCTGTCATTTGTTACTCCAGACATAAAGGCAGCCTGGTGGTATCACATTGTCGGAATTCGTAGTAAAGCAAACGTAAAAGGGATGCTAAGCATGTCGCCAGTGGAGCCATGGTTCGCGTGTGTAGCGATACGTAACTATATTAGCATATGTAAATCCTATTACGAAGTGCGATTAACCCTCTCTATATATAGTTTAGTTACTAAGGGAGAAACGTGCGAAGTGGGATGTTGTAATACACACAACCTCCCACCAGTCATTGAGAACGTATATTCATTCCTTAAGCTTGAATTATTGGTTCTGTGACTGGTTTTCGAGGTTTAGCCCCGTTTGAAAGGGTCCGCAGAGATAAATTAGTTGAGAATCACCGAATCTTATTGAATTGGGATGTATAACTTGGTGAAATAGCAAACGATTGGAGTCTTTTTGTTAATCGCCCCTAGTGGCACAGCGGTATGTCTACGAACTTACAACGCTAGAAACCTGGTGCCGATACCCGTGGTAGGCAGAGCACAGATAGTCCATTGTACTTCAGTGCAAACCAAGAAACAAGTAACAACATACAAGATAATATAAGTTGGTCAGTAAACTACTTTATTTCCACATCATTTTCTCGTGTTTCTCCTTCAATTTTAGCCTCAACTGCATCAAAATAACCCCAAGTTGCTAAACCTAATTATAAAAAATTTGTGTTTACACAGACATGGGTAATGTAATTCTAAAGTTCTCTCCTTTTGTGAGTTGAACATTACTACAGCAATGTGTGTTGTACTGAAACGTAACTTCTATTGTTTATTTAATTTCATGAATATAGATACACATGTAAAAATCTCACAACGATCTTGTTACCCCCCGTTCCCAAACTTGGTATGAAAAAGCGATGCAACGGCTCAGTACTCCATCAAAGTTTTGCAACACTATCAACACGTACAATTTGATTGATGCCCATACGTAAAATGAAATATGAAAGTAGACATAACATAAATGATTAATTTGTATTTTTGTATGTATGTATTTATTTTCTTCTTCACTTGTTATTTATACCATACCATTCTGAGTCTTAAAATTGGGCTGGGCGTGGCCTAAGGGTTAACGTGCCGGGACTGTGATTCTCAAGATTTACGTTTCGCGTCTTGTTGCTGGAAAAAAATAATAATGATAAAATAAAAAAACGAGTTCCGCAGTTTCGAATAAAAAAATGCTTCCAGACTCATCAGGTTTTTTTTTATCATGTACAGTAAATTATTCAATATTTTATTGTGTTTTGAGTCTGGTAACAGACTCATTTCTCATGATTAGTGTGTATAATAAATCGTTGTTTTTAAAAAATGATTTTGACTTTGAGCATATACCCCAAGTGCCATCTGAATATCAATGACAGAGGTAATTTTTGGTTTAGAAAAATAAAATAAAATTAGATAATTTCTCCTTAAGAATCGGTAAGTAATTAGTGGAAAGTTCGCAAAATAGCTAAACAATATTCCTTAATTATTTTTTTTATTTTTTTAAGAAATACACGCTCTCATTTTCCTCTTTAAAAAGTGCTCCTTATGCAATGCCCCCCATCCCCACCCCAGATGACTACTATGTAACTTATGCAATTAAAGTCCCCTAGTGTTAAAACTGTGAATCAAAAGTAATCTAGACTTCTGAAGAAAAGTAATTATTCATGTAATTATGAATATTCATCCTCTTAATTAGTATTAGCTTTTTGTTATTCACGAAATCATTAAATGTTAGATAATAATTTATTTCCTTTCTAGATCAAATGAGATCGTTCAATGTTTCATTGTATTGCGTTTGAAAATTAAAAAAAAACATCACAGACTTACCTATCGAGAATAATCCTTTAATTTTATGTATAACAGTAAATAAAATATTTATTGTTGTACCGTATTTATGGCTATGAGTTATGCGGGTAAACTGATTAGTCATACCGAGTTTTTGAATTGATTTTTTTTAAAGGACAGAGGAATGTTTGTATTTGAATTTCGCGCAAAGCTACACGAGGGCTATCTGCGCTAGCCATCCCTAATTTAGCAGTGTGAGACTAGAGGGAAGGCAGCTAGTCATCACCATCCACCGCCAACTCTTGAGCTACTCTTTTACCAACGAATAGTGGGATTGATCGTCACATTATAACGTCCCCACGGCTGAAAGGGCGAGCATGTTTGGTGGGATGGAGATTCGAACCCGCGACCCTCACATTGCGAGTCTAGTGCCCTAACCACCTGGCCATGCCGGGCCGATAGATAAGCTAAAAAAGAAAATTAAACATTTGAGTTTGGAGTCAAAATTATAAGAACTAATTACAAACAAAAATTACCCTTTAAGCATCTAGCATCTACTAGAAAGCTAACAAATTATAAACTTTAAATTTATCGTAAAACTAGCTCTTTAGACATTGTATTGATATTAAATTTATCCACCTATCCTATGTGTAATTAATCTTCTGGCAATAAATCTTAACAGATTCAGGTTTTGAAAAAAGAAATAAACCCGTTAAAATTCAGTATTGTTTGTTTGTAGTTAAGCTCAAAGCTACATCTGTGCTCTGCCTAACACGAGTAACGAAACCCGGTTTCTAGCGTTGTAAGTCCTCAGAAATACCGCTGTGCCAATGGAGGCAAAGTACAGTAGGTGATGTTAAAAAAGGAATTTCAAAATATTAAAAAAATACTAAAATAATGAATAGGCAAACGTTCAGAAGAAGTGATGCCGTAAAATCCCCATAGAGGGGGTGGTTCCACTTTCTGGCTCATGACTATTAGTTTATATTTATTATAAAAACTTGTTTTTAATATTTTGTTTTTACTATAAATATCACAATTAGAATTTTGTACATTATCTACTCATCGCTTATATTTTTGTGATACTCAAACTCTAATTAATAAATAGTATTGAATTATATTTGATTTATTTATGAAGCTCAGTTCTGAGGTCTCCCTACAAGATTTGTCACAGCCGGTTAATTACAGCGTTCTAAAAATCCTGCCATCTCTGTGGCTCTGCAGAAGATTTCATCATCAGGACATAAACATCTCAGTCTTGTGAACTGCCACAGTCACACACCTGTTCACTGTTAGTTCCCTTCTCCGAACACGAACGTTTCTTTTCAAAATAATCGCGAATAGCTGTTTGATATTTCATTTTTGTATCAAATCCCGGAACATCTCGCTATGAATCAGCCCGCTTTAGCAGTCGTCAAAAGCGCCACCTACATACAACTGCACTTACACATAACAAAAAGACCTCTGCTGCTAGACTGGGCAATTGGACACACTACAGTCTATATTAATATTAGTTTGGTCAATTATAACGTCACTCAATAAAATAGCAATGTATTAAAATATTAACTTTTGTTGTAACAGTTTATTTAGTTTTTACCACGGTGCGGGTTTCAAGATTAGACCAGACCAATGTGATTGTTAAGGAAAATCGTGTCGCTATGTACATGGATTACATTTCTTTTGTTAAGAGATATTCGAAAAACGCCAATGAAGAGATTAATTTTTGTAACAGAATAAATTTATTATTCCCCCTAGTCTTGTTTTAATAATCTGGTTTATGACGGTGTGTTTTAATGCATGCATATTCTCTAATTAAGAGTATAACAGAACCTTTTAATTATTAAATGTGAGCGTTAATAAGGTTAAGGTGTTCAATATTTCAACGAAGTCCAGCTGGTTGTTCTGAATTATCAAGCACCTGTAATGAGTAATACCCCAATTAAGCCTGATTAAATATTTCATGATAAAATTGGCTTACATAGGATAATATATACGTGTGAAAATTACATCTTATAACTCAATTCATTACACACACATGAAGTAATTAAACGTGTCGTATTCTCGTCCAATGTGAAACTTAATTTAACATCACTGAAGTGAGAGTAATGTTGTAGGAAGTTCACCAGAGTGGTGAGTTTATTCAAAAGATAATAATTCAATTTTATAAAATATATTTTGTCATGCTGTTACGAAACAAAAAAAAAGCCTTTTTAACTTTTCTCTCGTTTCTCAGAGTTCAAATAACATTTCTAATAATTCACTGAAAATACCGAACAAAATGTATGTTAATTCAAGGGGCATTGAAGTCGTTTATATTACCCTCTTTGTGTTAGTATGTTGAGATTCATTTTCAGTGTTATTGTTTGGAGCTCTTATTCCAAATATTCGAGTCATACTCGGAGTAATTTGGAATAAAATAGAGTTTCGTAACGTGTTTGAAGACCTTTCACTCCGTTAAAGGGATAACGGACTATTAAGTACTATTCTACTGTGTCAGAATAACTTGGAATAAAATAGGGTTTCGTAACGTGTTTGAAGACCTTTCACTCCGTTAAAGGGATAACGGATTGTTAAGTACTATTCTACTGTGTCAGAATAACTTGGAATACGATAGGGTTTTTGTACTATTCACAAATTAATAATCTTTACATATTTAAAGACTTTTCAGTCCGTTAGAGGGATAGCGGATTATTAAATATCATGTTATTATGTGCCTGACAAAACGTTTTGAAGTTAAGAGTACAACAATTGCTGTCATTGGTTGAACACTATTCTCTTCATCAGTTTGGCAGTATTATTAAGCCATCAAGCGTAAGCTTGTTTGTTTGTTTCAGAAATTTTCTCATAGCCATCCCTAATTTTCAAACTGATAGGCTAAAAACTAAAACAGCTAGTCAATAGTACCACTACTGACTATTGAGTTACTCTTGTCTGATGGAATAGTGGGATTTTAGCGTCACTATAGAAGGACAATCATGGCTCCAAAGTGTGGAGCGCGTTTTTGCGGCAACTAATCATGAACCGTAAATCCTAAGATTCACAGTCTAGGTACACTAAGCCACGCCAAGCTGGGAGTACGTTAAATAAGTACACTGTATAACTTTATAAACATATTCGTTTCTTTAATCTTCGTGTACATTATTGTCGTTTTCAACACTTGTAACTGTTTTTAGGGTCACCCAGCGGGACAGCGGTAAGTCTACGGACCTACAGCGCTAAAATCCGGGGTTCGATTCCCAGCGCTGGACACAGCAGGTAGTCCAATGTGGCTTTGTTATAAAAACAAACAAACAAACTTGATAAAATATTAGAAAGAACCATGTTTTTAAAATTCACACAAGTTTTTATCGGTTGTACATGGTAAAACTCTTGTTTATTTTATTCACAACATGTCACCAGGTTTACCTGTCTTCATCAAGTGAAGGCCCGGCATGGCCAGGTGGATAAGGCGCTCGACTCGCAATCTGAGGGTCGTGGGTTCGAATTCCCGTCCCACCAAACATGCTCGCCCTTTCAGCCGTGGGGGTGTTATAATGTGACGGTCAATCCAACTATTCGTTTGTAAAAGAGTAGCCCAAGAGTTGGCGGTGAGTGGTGATGACTAGCTGCCTTCCCTCTAGTCTTACACTGCTAAATTAGGGACGGCTAGCGCAGATAGCCCTCGTAGCTTTGTGCGAAATTCAAAAACAAGCAAACAAACAATTTACGTAATCGTCACTTGAACGTAGGTTATTCGTTCCTCTGGCGCTATCTATAGTGTTGACTTCAAACTAATGAAGTATTAAAAATAGCATAAACTAAAGTTTGAATATGACTTGTTTGATAAACGTCCCACTTAAATGAATGAATTAGTCATCTTAATTCAACTAAAAAAAAAGTAGCTATATAAATCTCTTCATCTCATGATGTTGAACAATCTACGATGGTTGGCATTAACAACCATCAAATGGTAACATTAAATCGTAGCATGTATGTCATATAACATTGTATGTATATCACTATCCAATACCGTGTCCAACCAGATAAGACGATCCATATAGAGATGAGTTCCTTATATTAAAACGAATTTCAATATGCAAATAAGCAAGTCACGTGACAACCACAACCGATATATATATATAGTCGCGGCGGAAGTGAATGTTTTCTAATTACATCTTGACATTCTTTTGCTCTTGGGAACAGTACATAACAGCACCTTCCAATTATACACTCAGATCATAAAGATGCCTTCAGATCGGAGGCTTAGAATTTCCAAAACGGGTGGTTGGATTTCCCTTGTAGTTAATGACATTGGAAAACAAAGGCATGTGAATCAACGTGGGATTTCAGAACCACCCAGAAAGAGACCTGCAACAAGTCGTATCCCCGCCGTGGTAAGTAAAATGTAGGTACCCTCGTGTAACAGATGATAATCCATGAACACAAAGATCAGAGGCAAAAGCTGTCCATACGCACCACGTAGCAACAGTACGCAAAGTGACCAAGAAGTATCTCCCTATGTAAAAGCGCCACAAATCACATGTACACGAGTTGATTTCTGTAAAACTTTAGAAATGATAGCATTATTAAACAATCAACCGTCGATGGTACAGTTCAACAATTTAAACAGCCCATGACAATATTAAACAGCCCATGACAATATTAAACAACCTACAAATTACAACCTTATGAAAGAATCAGACGCATTTATTACTATAAAAGACCAACTGTTGATTACATTGTTAAACAATCAGCCGTTGAATGCCACTATTAAACAATCAACTGCCAATGACATCGTGAACAGTCAACCATCGATGCTAAACGTTTACGTTGCTAAACAATCAATTACTGAGGAAGTTTTTCGTTCTATTATAATCAATTAATCAATAGAAAATCTGACTTATTTAACAACATGTGTCCCACAGTGACTCAGCGGTAGACTCGAGGGCTTATACGACTAAAAACTGAAGTTGAGGCCGGTACTGTTGACTAGCTGCCTTCCCTCTATGTTATCAGTTGAAATTTAGGGACGGCTAGGCGTAGCTTGCCCTCCATGTAGTTTTGCGCAAAAATTCTAAGGGAACAAACAATATAATTAGCATTATTAATAAGTTGCTTAACATAAAGCTAACAAAACTGGATCCAAAACCGAACTTGGACAACCACATTTTATGTCTAAAATATTAAAATTAAATCTTTATTTTCTGTTATTGAAGTTACTACTGAACTTTTATAACGTAATACTCCTAATACTAACTTTGTGGAGTTTTCCCGATATACCATATCCAGTGTTTCTTTCATCTAGGAACACTAAAATCCGGGATTCGATTCTCCGCGGTGGGCAGAACACAGATGGGACCAATATGTGGTTTTGCGCAAAAAACAAACAAAACTCGTCTAAATTACTGCCCATCCCTTCCTTTGTGGCTCAGCGTTAAATTTGAGGCTTTAATACGCAAAAAATCGGACTTTGATACCCACGGTGGGCACAGCACAGATAGTCTACTGTGCAGCGTTTTGGTTATCAATAAACTTTCATAAAAAACAACAACATGCAGCTATAACAATATAAGTAATCTATTTAATACACTCTATACAAAAACTGAACTATTAAATAGGCTTAACATCGAAATGGGTGTTATCATCAGCATCATATTCAGATCAAGGAAAGATGGGGGTATTATCACTAGTACCATATTCATATCAAGGAAAGATGGTGTATTATCACAAGTATCATATTCAGATCAAGGAAAGATGGGGGTATTATCACTAGTACTATATTCATATCAAAGTTGTGGGTGGATACTGTTGAATATATGCTTTATCTATAAATTAGATATGGGTAGTATAGATAGCCCTTGTTTAACTTTGCGTGAATAGCCAACAAACAAACAAATTCATGCCATGATAATTTCGCATAGATGACATAAGCCTCTAAACAGCAAATGTGCTTTATTCCGGTATCTCACATTAGAACAAATTCCAACAGGTAACACGATTTCATGTGTATTGAAAGAGGTAAATTTTATTTTTTAAGAAAACGAAGAGATTTCAGACCAGCAGTTCTCAAACTTTTTAGATCACGCCCCCCCCCTAAAAAAAAAGAACAAAATATTTCTGGCCGGATATCTGACTGCTAACTGTATTGCTGTTATAAGTATAGTCGTATTATTCATCGCATTTAATATTTTTGGTGGTATCCTGAATCCTCTCATGGACTTGTTTATAGATAGGCTTAGACATTTCTTCGGGAAGCTTCAAACGAGAAAGGGGTGGCCGTGTGCATGTAATATTTTAGGTAAAATCTCATCATTAGTTCATGATACAAATAATTTATCTAATTCGAGTATTTATTACAAATGTAAACACTCTTTTCTTATAGAAACAATGCGTTATCGAATCGCTATGAATATGTATACATTATATCATCTAATAGTAGGTGTATTGAATAATAATAATAATATATTTGTTCTTTTATAACCAAACTACTGGCCTGATAAGGAAGAAATCTTCCAAAGCGT
>NW_013666018.1:66836-69943 GCF_000517525.1 Limulus polyphemus | reverse complement strand
TAATAATAATAATATATTTGCTCTTTTATAACCAAACTACTGGCCTGATAAGGAAGAAATGTTCCAAAGCGTGACCAAAAATATTATATATATATATATATATACATATATGTGTGTATGTAAGGTTGAATGATCGTTATGACTTTTGGGTAACTCAGTAATTTCTATACATTAGGCTTAAGCACTAGAAATAGGATATTTTACTGTCTGATTACTGAAGCATGGAAACTTGCTATCTAACTGGGTTTAACTTTTCTAGTTCATATTTTACTGGCTTGGCCAACCCACGTTACGTACAGTCCAGAGGCAATATTCATAAGAAAGTCTAAGAAATTTATGTGAATAATTTACCGGTTTCCGTGGTTTGTAACTTGGGGTTGAAATCCGAAATCAATCTAAACTTGAGGCAGACGTACTTGGATAATGGACTTACACAAATCATCGTGAAAATACCTCCTCTTGTTGAGATCGTTTGATATGGTCCAAAGAGTTCTATCTATTCACATAACTAAACGTTTGACGTTGACTAACTTTTATCTGTCTTTATTTTCCAGGAAGGTTTTGTGGAGTGGAGATAATTACTGTAATTGGAGATTATTGAAACGTCATGATGACTTATCCCTTGTGTTCTGTAAGCTATCACTCACTACCTAGGACTTGTCAGAATTACTTCAATAGAAATTAATATTTCTTGTTTGTCTTATAGGTTAAACGTCTTGATATCTATAGCTTAATATGAATTTCAGGGTTATCTCGAAGCAAGAAATCACAGGACTTGTCAGGATTATTTCAATAGCAATGAATGGTTTCTAGTTTGCTTTATAGCTTAAACGTCTTGATATCTATAGCTTAACATGAATTTCAGGGTAATCTCGAAGCAAGAAATCACGGGATTTATGTACAGAGCATGGCCGTAACCAGTATTTCGAGGATACGTGACTAGAAGTATTTCATGATGTCGTAAATGTTAACACGTACAAGCTAGTTAAATGTTAATATAACTGGTTTTACGTAGGTTACATATTTCAAACAATGACGGACGTTGATAATTTATTAGCATTTTGTTCGATTGAGGTCATTCTGTGTATAGGTTTTCAAAATTATGTATAAGAAGGTCAGATCTCACTCCAACAAAATGATAATGGGCTGTTTGTGCTGTGCACATGTCACTGATGAGACAAAAAAATTTGCGTTTATTCCAATGATAAGTTTTGAAATTCAGACAGTGCGTTAAACCTGTAACATACTCGTTAAGCATATTATACGTATACATATTTTGAATTGCATCCAAAACTCTATGTTTATATTCGAATTTCCGTTAACTCAATCATAGGAGATTTTACTAATTAAAGAGTCCTAGAAATTAAAAATTCACTCAAACACCTGACTTTTAACGTTAACTTAAAGGCAGCTCTCGTTTTTTGTTCGAATTTATACGCTAATCTCTTTTTTTTTATGTTAGTAAATTGTTCAGTCCTAAGTTACGTAAGGCTTTCATATTAGTCCAAGCAATAAAAGCCGAAAGTTAACCATTGTGATACGTTTGGTTAGATATCTTGAAATAATAAATTATGATAATTTTGTTTCTTTGTAATTAAGTACAAAGCTACACAATGGGCTATCTGTGTACTCTGCCCACCACGGGTATCGAAACCCAGTTTCTAACGTTATAAGTCCGCATACTTGCCGCTGTGCCACTGGGGGCAAGAATGATAATGAAATCCAGCGATCGAACTTATACTAGTAAATCTTAAACGATGGCTCGCCTGTGCTGTAATCAAACCCCGAATTTTAGTGTCATAAGCCTTCAAGCTTATTGCTTGAGCTACTGGGGAAGGTGGCTAGTCTTTAAAAATTTTAATTAGTTACCCGATGTCTTAGAGTAGATGAAAAAAAAAAAGGACTTTGATTTTTTTATTCGACAAAATATTGAAAAGGTAAGAAAATAATACAAAATAAAACTGTTTAATATTTTTGGTTTTATATGAACGTCACTGTCGGGACAGTCCCTCAAAATAATCTTTTTTTTTTTTTTGTTAGATTTGATTTCGTGGAGATTATCAGATTAAGTACTTAGTCATCTGGTTGGATGAATGACGCATTTATGAGCAATAACGTAGTTGATCTGTTGATTTAAAATGCTTCAGATCATGAGAAACGAGAAGAGCATTAGATCGGAACGATTATATGGAACAAATGAAGTCGAACTTCCACCTTGGAAGTTCTTTCATCCACTTTTTTATATTTATTTAATTACATATTCGCTAATAAAGGTTCTTTATTAGTTAAAAAATGTTCTGGCGGGCTCCTCTGTTGTCGAGAAGCATGTTCAAAACCTCACATAGATATATATATATACTGTTTATCTTAATACACCCAGCGACTATAAAGTCAGTATAGCTATCGGTACTTCATTCTGAAGACACATTATTCGACACATGGGTTAAACGGCTAATTTTGGGTAAAGCCATCTTTAGCTTAGAACTGATGACCAGAGAAAGGTTAATCGGTCAGTAGTATTCGCCGCCTACGTGGTTAATCTTAACCGAATAGTGCGATTGAATGTCACTTTTATCGCACAACAACAACTGAAACTGCGGAGCATGTCGTGGGCTCGAAACTTGGACCGTCCGATCCATATTCTGGAATGCTAACCACTAGGCCATGAGAATTCGCAACAGTCTTTACAGAAATACATCTCACAAATTTCTGGAAGTAACACTAGAGGCGCCACTATTAAAAGCTGCACAATGCTGCTGTCATCACTTGGGTCCAGACTGACAATGGTATTCGATAACGCAGCAAGGAGTATTTTTCAAGGAATCGCCCCAACTTCTGTTACAACGGCATCATTCAGTTGAGGAAAGGTTGTTAAATTATGATTGTAGACCCACATCTTCAGAATGGCATGAGTTGAGGAATGATTGCTGATTTATGACTGTAGACCCACATCTTCAGAGTGGCAACAGTTGAGGAATGGTTGCTGATTTATGACTGTAAACCCACATCTTCAGAGTGACAACAGTTGAGGAATGGTTGCTGATTTATGACTGTAGACCCACATCTTCAGAGTGGCAACAGTTGAGGAATGGTTGCTGATTTATGAC
>NW_013666018.1:54879-65836 GCF_000517525.1 Limulus polyphemus | reverse complement strand
AGGAATGGTTGCTGATTTATGACTGTAGACCCACACCTTTAGAATGGCAACAGTTGAGGAATGGTTGCTGATTTATAACTGTAGACCCACATCTCCAGAGTGGCAACAGTTGAAAAATGGTTGCTGATTTATGACTGTAAACCCACATCTTCAGAGCGGCAACAGTTGAGGAATGGTTGCTGATTTATGACTGTAGACCCACATCTTCAGAGTAACATATTATATTTGAAGAATTCAGAAAAACCCACAACCAGTATTCAACAGGGGTGAGGTCAAGGAAACATGCTAGAAATGGCAGCTGAGAATATGATTTTCGCAGCTTCAATGTATTTTAAATCTTTTTTTTCTGACCAGTCAACGCTTACTTTTCTTATAATTATCAATTTTCAACATACTTTTATTCATTTTTTTTTGTGTTTGTTGAACTGTGTCTTAAATTTGAATAGATATTTTCAAGATATTTTTTGGTTCGGATTTTACTTATACATTCAGGTATCTACACTTCCTTATTGTAAGTGTATTTGAGGCTATATGACTGTCTAGTTACATTCAGTACTCGGATTTCCGTCTATTTAAAATAGTAGAAAGATGTGTGAGTGACAAGAAAATTGACATCTACAGACATTTAAAATTTAAAGCCCTGTAAATAACATATTTAGTAATCGACTTTGAACGAATAACAGTTGAGAGGCAGCTGGTCAACAGCATTCACCGCCAACTCTTGTGCTACTCTTGCCTGACCGCACCCACAAACCCAAAGTGTGGAGCACATTTTTGTGACAACGGTCAGCAAAAACCATTGGTCCTTGCATTCACACTCCGAGCGCGCTAACCACTAAGCTATGCCCGGTCTATATATAGGATTTAAGATTATTTTTATGTAAATACACTTAAACAGTTTCACGTTTACTCATTTGAGATGGAACCATAACTAATTTATTTTATACAATCTTAATGTTTCGAAGTCATCTTCTCGAGCACACTTTCGAACAGATAAAATGTGTTATTATATAACTTGTACCGCGTGCTTCAGAATGTAAAAAAATTACTTCCATGAAAGATTGTTCGTTGAGTGATAACCATTCATGTTTTGCAAATCTATGCTAAACCAAAAATAAAAAATCGTTGCTCAAAAATGAAGCTGTCTTAATAAATAAATAAATATATCTGATTTTTTCGCCTATTTCTGTACTTATTTGAACAACTACATCACAATTATTGTCAATAGTATCATAGATAATACGCAGATCAAACGTTTGAAAACCTAACGATGTTTAGCCTTGTGATACGACCAATATGTCGTGGAAAGAGCTTGTGTAACGTGACTTGTTTCGCTTTTCCAGACGTACATTCCTTGTGTTTGTATTGTATATTGTTGTCTGGAGCACGTGCACAGCTTTTGCCACTGACCTTTGTGTTCTTGGACTCTCACCTGTTACAAGACGCTGCACTTTACCCAACACCTGCGGAATGACTTGTTGTAGGTCTGTTGCTGGATAGACCTGATGTCCCAAGTTGATCCACATTCCTTTGTTTTCCTATGCAATTAAGTAAAAGGGATATCCCCATCTTGGAAATTCTAAATCCACGGTCTGAACACATCTTTATGATCTAAGTATATGGATATTTTACTTCGGGACGAGGTGTTACATACGCTTCCCAAAAGTGATCAATTTTCGATAGCATTATACTACCTATGAACGCCAAACAATGTCAAAATGTAGTTCTGATACATTCAGATCCACCATGTCTTTATATCGGCTATGAATATCATGTGACTCACTAACTTGCATATTGAAAATCGT
The DNA here is from genome assembly GCF_000517525.1 of Limulus polyphemus. NCBI lineage: Eukaryota > Metazoa > Arthropoda > Merostomata > Xiphosura > Limulidae > Limulus > Limulus polyphemus. The sequence continues at coordinate 64,031 of NW_013666018.1, read as the reverse complement.
TTGTATTCCCTTTGTTCCACAATCTTAAGTTCTACAATAAGCAAACAATACTCAGTTTTAGTGTTCTCCAGTCTTAACTTTGACAATAATTCCTCTAGACAACAATACTTCCCTTCGTCGTTTCATAGTCTCAACTTATATATCAGATCTTGTTGCAGACGCTATATCCCTGATCACTATCTCTCTACAAACTAAACGTAAAATAGAATACAGGCTATCAATCAGGTAAGCATACGTCAGTAATAAGGGGGGGGGGGGACAAAGCGATACACCGCTAAGTTCTGTTTGTTTGAATAGAATTCTTAACTAAACAATTAGGTAGTCTGCTAAACTGCATGTTCAGAATTTAGAGTAAATTCCTATTTTCTTTGGTAAATAGTATATGTTTATCTAGCTATCCTGGGCTTTACTGTACTGTTATTAATAGAGTAAACTCTATTCGACGACTGTTATTTTTGTCCTACTTCTCGAGGAGTCAACAACTTATTCTAAGTGGCTACAGGTATTGAATATTTAGGTTGAGTATGACGTTAAATGCTCTAATCGGCTTCAGGTTCTAAAGTGGAGCTTACAAAAAATTGGAGTTTTTCCTTAATATATCTCTTCTGACCTATGCTTTTCGTCTATTACTTTAATAAAATAATATACTAACATTACCTAATAAATTGATTAACGTCTATTTATATATGTGTATGCTCTAATTATTTACACATACTTCGTAAGAGTAAAGAGTTAAAGATTATTTTCTTGTACATAATTATGAATATTTGTGTTAGTTGTCCCCCACTGGGAAAGCGGTAAGTATACGGATTTAAAACGCTAAAATCAGGAGTTTGATTCCTCTCGATGGACACAGCAGATGACCCGATGTGGCTTTGCTATAAGAAACACAAACACACTGTGGTTAATTAATTATTTAACGTCTATTTATATATGTGTACGCTCTAATTATTTACCCAAACTTCGTAAGAGTAAAGAGTTAAAAGATATTTTCCTGTACATAATTATAAATATCTGTGTTAGTTGTCCCCCGCTGGGAAAGCGGTAAGTATACGGATTTAAAACGCTTAAATCAGGGGTTTGATTCCTCTCGGTGGACACAGCAGATGACCCGATGTGGCTTTGCTATAAGAAACACAAACACACTTTGGTTAATTAATTAATTAACGTCTATTTATATATATGTGTACGCTCTAATTATTTACCCAAACTTCGTAAGAGTAAAGAGTTAAAAGATTATTTTCTTGTACATAATTATGAATATCTGTGGTTAAGAACTGTTTATTTATGTTGAGCCACCTCAACATACTTAAATATCGTACAACACAAAAATACGCATTTAAACTCCAAGTTAGATAAAAAAAATCACGTGAAATTATTCAGTGTAATTATGTAGCATCCTATCGACAGTGGAAGGAAACATAGAGCAGGCTTATTTCAGGAGGAATGAATAAAATTCGGAACTTTGGATATTATAGTAGATTTTGTGATTAAATCCCCATGGTGTCGAAAGTAATACTTGAGAATGATACAGAGTTTCTTCAGATACTACTATAAAATTCTATCCAACTATAGCTGTTCATTTTTTACTCTTTTTCTTAGCATTGATCTACGAATTACAAGACGTTAACTGTTTTCTTGAGCGATTTTCAGAAGTTATACATCTCGATCTTATAGAGTTTGAGTGTTGTTTTGAACGAGTGCTATTTATATTACGGTAATAATCTTTACTAGCAATCATGAAGTACAACCACGTTCATAATTCGCACAGTTTCTGCAACATTACGCCACCATGGTTAGATCTTTTCTTTTTTTTTTTAAATTCACATACTTCATATTTTTCCAAATCATTTTGAATAACATTATGTTATTTATCTGAGGTTAGCTTGGAAACCTTTTTTAATATGTCTGTTTGGTAATTCTTAATAACGTTATGATACTAGTCATTTCACAAAATAGTGAGGAGTTTTAATACGTCTTTAGAATGCTCCTTTAAAAAAAAGCAACGAAGCGTTAACTTTTCTTGTACTTTTATGGTAGTCACTTCTAAACGTACAAACCTTAATGTATAAATTTGTCTTACTTTTGATTTGTGTACTATTGTATGGAATGCCGTAGTAAAAAAATAAAAAAATTATAACAGATTTGAAATGATTAGTATTATTAGTCATCATCTCACAAATGTGATTGAAAGAAGTTTTATTATTGCCAGACAAAAATATGATAACCCGGATGATCACTATAATAAAGATGAGAGAGATATAATCCCTTTTATGACTCCAAACTCCCTTGAGAAAGTTATTCAAGAACACTTGAAACGAGTCACAGATTCTAGTTTCGAGGATATTCTTTGATAATTGTAAGACCATTTCCTATTGACGTCGACCAAATGATTTATATAGATTACTAAGTTTTAAAGAACTAGAAATTGAGGTGAAGAAGGAATTTTATATTTGTCAAATGAGGAATTTGGTTATTTAGAGAAATAGTTATTTGAAATATTAAAACGTGTAAGAGACCAATACTATTACTTTATTTCATATTATATCTGCATAGATACAGTTCTGACGAAAATATCATCTATGTCTTGTTTTGCGTAGTTCCAAGAGACCTTGTACAGGTGAAACCGAAAAATATAAGGTTGTCGCCCATTTGTCAGGTCCACCGCTGGGAGAGCGTTAAGTTTACGGACTTACAACGCTAAAATCCGGGGTTCGATTCCCCGCGGTGGACACAGCAGATAGCCCAATGTGGCTTTGCTCTAAAATAAAACCAATCAATCTATATATCAGATATTTATATACCTGTGAGGAATAACTCTTTCACAAATAACATTTCGGTCGTGTATAAATAGAAACAATATATTAAGATTTTAAAACTATTTTACTGGTCCTTTTAATGTGTATTTGAACGTAAGTTAAATAACCGTGAGAAGGCCTCTTTACAATATATGGAAAGCGGTTTAATGACCTAAGTATTTTTTTTCTTATTGACAGGTAATACACCCCCCTCCCCCAATGTAAAGTGGTTGTCTCTGTCTTTCGTAGTCTGGTGAGTTTATTTTAGTTTGAACTATGAACCTTTTTTTTTAGTTCACACATTATTTCTATTTGTATGTTTATCTGATGTTACCCTAACTGGTTATGTTTTAAGAGGCAAACACTTCTAAGGTCTACCTTTGTTAACTTTTAGACATTTGATTTCTTTATCTTTTTTTAGAATGTTAAAAGTTCTTATTCAACTGCTTCTATCAAGTTTTAGTGTGTAAATGACCGAAGACTGAGATTTTACACGAAACCGGTTTTTTTAGTATCCTAATCAAACAAGAAAACCAGAATAAATTTATAACCGAAACCATTTGAGCAAGACTGTTTTTTGCATATTAAAATATGTTGAACTGAACTGTTATTGTTATTTGAGTTTTGATTTATGAGCATGGATTACCTGCTATGAAAAAAGTTGTCAAGTTCTGTCACAATAAATATCTCGAAACTCTAGTTTTAGGACTAACTGAAGTCTGCACACAAAAATCGCCACCTGCAAAAAATTATCTGAGTCCCACAGCGGCAAATCTGAAGGCTTATAACGCTAAAAATTGGATTTCGATACTCGTAGTGAGCATAGCACACACACAGCTCTTTGTGTAACTTTTTGCTTAATACCAATCAAACAAAAAATTGTGTAATCAACTAATGTACAATTGTTTAAATATTAATTCTCTAAGATAACAAAACTCTATTAAGTAATTATGCATTTCGTTGAAGATTGAGTAAAAACTGTTCTCAGACTACTACTGTAACAATCTTTTCGGATGATTATAGGTGTTAATAGTCTGGCATGAACTATTAACTTTTTACTCTATTGCAAAAGATTTCATATCAATTTCCTGCCTAAGCCTTTTTTTTGAAATTATTTGGTTATTGTCAGCTTACAGATTTTTGTGCTTACGGTCAGTTTTATATAACGTCACAAGATTGGCCATTTGATTTTTAAAGATTATCCTTATACGCTAACCCATGGGAAAAGTTAAAATTTAAAACCCCTCTTTATTTTTCAATAAATCACCGATTCCCCTATTAAATCACATAAAGTGACAGTCTTACCCTACTGTCTATGATAACTCATTCCATAAGTCAATCACACTACTGGAAAATATTAAAATGTCTTAATAGAACCTAGCTTGTCTTTCCCAAATGCTGAACTTGTGTCTTTTTGTCTTGTTTCTTCAAAAGATAAGCACTAAGAAATCTGAGCCCTTTATCATTTCAATCCCTTGGATAACCCTGATCTCCTGTTATCATTCTTCTCACAAGAGGAAATAGGTGAATAAATCTTAATCTATCCCTGTAATGTAACCCTTCCATCCCTGGAATCATCCTTGTCTGAACCATTTTCAATGATTCAGTATTATTTGTTCGATATGGAGACCAAGGCAATTCAGAGTATTTCAAGTGAGCCTAACTAGTGCAGAGACCTAATTAACTCCTTTGTCTTGTAATCAGTGTACCTATAAATATACCAAATAATTATATTAGCTTTATTATTAGCAACAAAGTTCAGCTTTATTGGTTTTAGTGACTTATACGTTACTATGCCAAGAGCCCATTTATATTAAACGTGTGATCCAAATTATGATAAGCCAAATGCATTGCCTTGCACTTGCTATAATTAAAGGTCGTTTGGCAACTTGTTTGTACAACTTACTAATTGATCCAAGTCATTATGTAATACCTCAATATCCTAGAAATATCTAAGAGTTTAATGTCCTCAACAAACTGTACTAAGTTATTAATTATGTCCTTATTAATATCACTAAATGTAAGTTAGAAAAAATATAAGCTGAAGCCTTATGTGTAGAAGGACAACCACGAAGAACCATATTGCTCATTTTCTCCATATGTTATTTGAGTTTTAATACGTTAATATATCTTAGATATGGGTATCAGTCAACATTTTCTCTTGTTGTCCATATGGTATGCTTCAATACGGTCAACTTTCGATAGTATTATTACCTCTGGTTACGTATATCTCAGATATGGGTATCAGTCAACATTTTCTGTTGTTGTCCATATGGTATGCTTCAATACGGTCAACTTTCGATAGTATTATTACCTCTGGTTACGTATGTCTTAGATACGGGTATCAGTCAACATTTTCTCTTGTTGCCCATATAGTATGCTTCAATACGGTCAACTTTCGATACTATTATTACCTCTGGTTACGTATATCTTAGATGTTGGTGTTAGTCAACATTTTCTCTTGTTGTCCATATGGTATGCTTCAATACGGTCAACTTTCGATACTATTATTACCTCTGGTTACGTATATCTTAGATGTTGGTGTTAGTCACTTGTCTGCCCAATAGAACTTTAAGATCCTCAGTGTTCCTATAATATGAAAATACTTTGCTCTATATCTTTCACAGGTGCTTCGATGGCGTTAATATTTTTATGTAAATGTTTCTTCTTCATCTAAACCCTAAATAGGATATTTTAGATCGCAATTCCCTCCATTTCTTTCTCTTTCTTATTGCTTTCCCTTTTGCTAACAACGTTTAAGCCTTCGACCTGAATAAATTAATCCAAATATCCTATTAATTGTATATGTCAAAGTGATAAAACTCTTGACACTTCGCGATATGGTAAGAAATAGCATATCAGTAGTTGTGATTGTTGATAGAATATAACACAAAGAAAATATCTGAGAATTACTTTGATTCGTGATTCTGAATCTGTACACTGTCTGTAAGTGATGGAAATAGGGTTCGAATTCCGATTCTGTCACTTCCTGTTGTTTTCGTTGACACTTGTGTTAAGCCAAGAATACTGATTTAAGTAAAGTGATTATTTATAGCTCCGTTATTTGAATAGCATATCTCAGTTGACACTTGTGCTAAGCCAACAAGACCGATTTAAGTAAAGTGATTATTTATAGCTCCGTTATTTGAATAGCATATTTCAGTTGACACTTGTGCTAAGCCAACAAGACCGATGTAAGTAAAGTGATTATTTATAGCTCCGTTATTTGAATAGCATATTTCAGTGGACACTTGTGCTAAGCCAACAAGACCGATGCAAGTAAAGTGATTATTTAAAGTTTTATTAATGTTTTCTTGTATTATAAATGGTATACAAGCTAAGTGTTTTATAATAAGTATTAACTTGCAAGTCAACTCTTTATGTATATAGTATGTCAAGTGTACACTTTTCTGGTAAATAAACATACAAGAAACGTAGTATTTAGGCCTACTTCAGCGTAGCTTAGGGTATTCTGAGAATACTCAAGAAGCGTGTAAAGTCTCCAGCTCAGATCTCTGACGTTTCTCGTTTTCTCCGTTATTCACGACCTTGGCTACGTTTATCAGGAATACTTATATTTAAGATGAACACATTAAGTAAGAACCTGAGTACTTCCTAGACACATAGAGGCCACGTATGGCCTGATGGTTAGGACGCTCAACTCACAATTTGTGAGTCGTGGGTTAGAATATTCGTCACCGAACATGCCTGGTCTTTCAGCCTTGGGGGACGTTACATTGTGACGGTCAATTCCACTGTTCGTTGGTAAAAGAGTAGCCCAAGAGTTGTCGGTAAGTGCTATTTATCGGCTGCTTTCTATCAAGTCTATCACTGTCAAATTAAGGGCGGCTTGCGCAGATAACCCTCGAGTAGCTTTGCGCGAAATTTAACATCTAACCTCTTGGGGCTGTCCCTGTTGTTCGGTATGTCCTCTGTGTTTCTGTTATATGAAACTTTTCAGGTATCCATTTCTCTAGAATGTCTCTGTTAACTGGTCCATTTCTTGTTTTTTTATTGTGTTATCAGTGCCGATGGCATTTGCACGATAATAAAGATATAAAAATAGAGGTATTTCCAAATAATCTCAAAAACTGTCCTCCTAATAACCAAGTGATTAGAGTACCCGCATTCGGGATCATAGGTTCGTCGGTTCGAATTCTGGTAATTCCACAAAAGCTTTCGGGTTGTGACGCATACAAAATATATCTGATATAACACCTGACGACGGCCGGAGAATTCAGTGGTCGAAATGTTGTGAAAATAATAATAATAATAATATAAGAATAATATTCTCAATCATTCCGCAAAACTATAAGATGTAACATGATTTTTTAGTTACTATACAATAATTAAAATCATGAAGAAACACAAACAAATGGTGTTCGCATGGTTTGTTTATTTCAGAGCCATTCATCATTGGTCTATTTTCCGTCCATCGTTGGGAATCGAACCGCGGATTTTAGCGTTCTAAGTCCGGGGGACACTGCGTGATTATCAAATATTTGATTTTAAAGTATTATATTTCATATATTTATAAATGGCGTTTCATAGAATTTTTTGTTGTCCAAATGACGAGTTCTCTTAATATAGAAGCGGAAAGATAGATCTGAAATTCTGTTTTTTTTTTAAAATCCGCTGATTTCCAGCCATAATGGACAAATTAAGTAGAATATGGAAAAAAGTAAACAACACCTGCAGTTAAATTGTTTTTAAAACAATATTAAAGACACGAATTTTAGTTCTCTTACAATATATTCAAAAAATCGCAAAGAAAAGCAAACAAATGATCCTATTCTGGTTTACAGAGATATGATTTTCATCCGTAAACCAATATACGTTTATACAGGGTCTAGTGTGAGACATTACTAGATGTCGTACACTGTGTAATCGGAAGCCAACGTTTGGTGGTCTGTCGTTAAGTCAATGACGATGCTCGGCCATCCGTTTTTATCTAGCTGTTTAAACGGAAACGGACTACTTAAAAGCTGTGAAGAAGGGTTAACAGCGGAAACTTACAATGATTGATTGAATTTAGGAACATCGTCATAGTCACGTTCTCACGTGAGATGGAAATAAGCTTACACGTGATTTTCGCGCGCGTTTTCGTAGTTAAAGTTCATTTGTGCTCCGAGAAAATTGTGAAGTGAACTACTATGACAATAAATGTGTGTTTCGCTGCCCATGTTTAGAAAAACTATCACACCGTTGCATATATATCTATATATATATGTGCAGTTCTCAGATATAGGTAAGTGTCTGAAAAAAAAACGTAAACCGTCACTAATCTCGGAAACACGCTCTAAGAAACGCTCGTGCAAATGCGAAGTTTTCGTGTATTACAAAGGTTTTCGGAGTGTGAACAATATAAGATAAAGTATAAATTCACATTTACAATATTGTTCCGTCATTTTGAACTTAAACTTTATTTTACACGTCACTGTGTATTCACCTACTGCGTAAACAATATATTCAACGAAAAAGTAAAACAACCAAGTTACCCAGTACAGTAGGTTGATCTTTGACTAATTTATATATGTATGTAAACTAGATTAGGCTAAAACGAAGTACTTGGATAACACATCAGTAGTACTGGTAATAGATGTGAAACATCTCCAACAACGCTGGGAATGAATGTGAAACATCACCAACAATACTGGGAATGAACATGAAACATCTCCAACAACACTTGGAATGAACGTGAAAAATCTCCAACAATACTGGGAATGAACATGAAACATCAACAACACTAGAAATGAATGTGAAACATCTCCAACAACACTGGTAATGAATGTGAAAGAACTCTAAAAATGCTAGGAATGAATGTGAAACATCTCCAACAATACTGGGATTGAATATGAAACACCAACAACAACATTGGGAATAAATACGAAACATCAACAACACTAGAAATGAATGTGAAACGTCAACAACAACACTGGGATTGAACGTAAAATCTCAACAACACTAGGAATGAATGAGAAACATCTCCAACAATACTAGGAATGAACGTAAAACATCTCCAACAACGCTAGGAATGAATATGAAACACCAACAACAACATTGGGAATAAATACGAAACATCAACAACACTAGAAATGAATGTGAAATGTCAACAACTACACTGGGATTGAACGTAAAATCTCAACAACACTAGGAATGAATGATAAACATCTCTAACAAAACTGGTAATGAATGTGAGACCTTTCAAACAACACTAGAAATGAGCGTGAAACATCTCCAACAACACTAGAAATGAGCGTGAAACATCTCCAACAGCACTAGGAATGAACGAGAAACATCTCCAACAGCACTAGGAATGAACGAGAAACATCTCCAACAGCACTAGGAATGAAC
>NW_013666018.1:47318-54333 GCF_000517525.1 Limulus polyphemus | reverse complement strand
AGAAATGAACGAGAAACATCTCCAACAGCACTAGAATGAACGAGAAACATCTCCAACAACATTAGAAATGAACGAGAAACATCTCCAACAACACTAGGAATGAACGAGAAACATCTCCAACAACACTAGAAATGAACGAGAAACATCTCCAACAGCAATAGGAATGAACGAGAAACATCTCCAACAACATTAGAAATGAACGAGAAACATCTCCAACAGCACTAGGAATGAACGAGAAACATCTCCAACAACACTAGAAATGAGCGTGAAACATCTTCAACAACACTAGAAATGAACGAGAAACATCTCCAACAGGGTTGGAGATGTTTCTCGTTCATTCTAGTGAACATTAGAAATGAACGAGAAACATCTCCAACAACACTAGGAATGAACGAGAAACATCTCCAACAACACTAGAAATGAACGACACTATAAAAAGTGAGACATTTCTCTCTCCAGTAAGAGAAGATGGTAATTATTGTTCAATTCTTTGAATAGTTTCTGTCAGTTCTAGGAGTCTCCAGCTGTTTAGATAGCACAACTTACATTTGGCCTGCTAGAGACTGTTGCCTACAAGGTACATACATGAAACGCTGATAATACGCCTTTCTAATGGAGGCTAACCTGTATAAAATAGAGCTGCTTTAAAGATCGTTATCAGCAATTATGTTAAATTTATATCGTTTTTGTTTACATTTCTGCGCTCACAGAAAAGCTGCCTGACTAGTGGTAAGGCCTGGGCATAGCCTAAAATATCATGTCCGAGGTATGAATCTGTGGATACATGGCTCGAAATCCGTTGCCTCAAAAACGTCTTCCGCACTTTAAGGTCGTGGGTACACTATAAATAGAGACGCTGAAATCCCACTATTCGATAAGACCAGACTAGCAAAAGAGCTGGCGGTGCGTGCTGTTTACTAGCTGTCCTGTGTTTAGTTTATCACTACAAAATTAAGCATGAACACTCGCAGACAGCCTTGATGTAACCTTGGGCGAAAATTCTAAATACAACAACAACGACAATAATGCATAACGTTATATTATCGTTTCGCAAAAACGTCATGTGCTAAGAATGAAAAAAAAACTATTCTGACTGATGTGATCTGTTATCATCAAGCCTAAGGAATTATTTTTACTGCTAGCCTAATAAGTAGAAGAAAAACTATTCTGACTGATGTGATCTGTTATCATCAAGCCTAAGGAATTATTTTTACTGCTAGCCTAATAAGTAGAAGAAAAAACTATTTTGACTGATGTGATCTGTTACCATCAAGCCTAAGGAATTATTTTTACTGCTAGCCTAATAAGTAAAAAAAAAATTCTGCCGCCACAACCAGAAGTTGTTAGAGCACTTTGAAGCAAAGTGCATAATTATTGCTGTCAGAGTTAGTTTTTTTCGGCAAATAACTTCTAGTGCAATTCATTTGAAAATATGATTTTGCTTAAAAAGTAAACAAGAAAAAGACACGGAGAGATTCAAACAGTCATACTTTCTGATAAACACGTATAGGAATGAAGGAATACGTATTGAGATAAGAGATAACAACAAGAACTACGTAAAACGAAGCCACTGAAATCCCTGGTTAAACGTAATTTAAACATCAACAACAATAAGTATTTAGATAAAACAACAACAACTACGTAAAACGAAGCCACTGAAATCCCTGGTTAAACGTAATTTAAAATGGCTCCCATTTCTATTTCATCCAATATACATACATTTGACGGATTGGACACATCTTACGAGCAACATACAATTTTGTATCTTTTATTAAGTATTATATTTCTGTATTTCCTTGTTTTACATGGTAAAAATTAAAGTAACAAAACTAACAACTGCAAGAGTTTGCTTTTGTGTGTTTATTGCTAAGCGCAAAGCTACACAATGGTTATCTGTGCCGAGCCCACCGCGGGTACCGAAGCCCAATTTTTAGCGTTGTAATCCTTCAAACTTACCGCTAAGCCACTGCAGAGGGTGTGTGTGTGCAAGAGTTTGCTAATTGTTGTTTATATGTTTCTAACGCCTCTGTATCCTGAACGCTAAAATCGGACGTTCGATTCCTTTGCGGTGAACAGACTGAAGATACCCTATTGTGTAGTTTTGCAATAATAAAACAACAACTAGCGCTCTCTGTAGCGCTCTCTGATAACTAAATAAAAGGATTGATAATATCTGATGTATTGTTTTCACGTGTCGATACAAAATACCAAATTATTTCTATACGTATCCTGGAGGGGTCAGCAATAAACTTATGGACTCACAACGCTAAAATACAGGATTCGATCCCTGCAGTTGACAGAGCGCATATAGCCCATCGTGTAACTATCTTTGTACTGAAAACTAACATTTTTATACATTTGTTAAGCGGTACGGTTGGTCGTAATTTATAATCTATGATGACTCGTATAACACTAGATTTTTTCCCATATATATTTTTATGAAAAAATTTATTTAACAAAGTTCAGGATCAACAAAGCACTACTAGCGCCACCTTTATTACGGTCTTAAAGTTTTCTGGACGATTTGGGTGTTGAATATTTTCAGACTAAGACTCCCCTTATGCGACACATGGACTAAACGGTCAGGTCAGAGATCCTTAGGACTCAGATATAGTCGTCCCTAATTTCGAACTATTAAGCAAAATGACGGCATCCACTCAGAGCACCCGCCGCCCATAAGGCATTTTTTTTATTTTGTCCAGCTTGGATCCTGATAACATGACTGTCTGTTTCCCTTATAACGTACCAACAGCTGAAAGTGCTCATGATATTCAGTGGCAATACGGTTCGAATTTTTCTTTCGTAGCCCGGCATTCCAACCCCCTTCTAGACAAACGATCAATAGTGTTATACTTCAACATCTTTATTGGTTTCATATTATCAAACATTACAATCTCCAACGCATTGGAAATAAATATGGTATTAATGAACAAATATGGAGCCAAAGATTTTACATGATTCCTTTTCTTTTTTTTTGGTGTTTTGAAATACCAACTGAAATTAATACAATACAGTATCAATATTTTTATTATTTGTAAGATTGTATTCCGACTTTAGCTGTATTATCAAAAACGTACATCTGTCTGATTCTGTGAAATCTGTCGCCTCTTAGTCGCCGAAGTTTAAGGCGTTTCATCTCAAGCAACTTTTACTGCTGTAAATGCCACACCCCCGTAGCTGTGGAGTTGCCTGGTTTCCCACCGTTAGGGTGGACGCGAGAATGGTCGTGCAATCACTCAAACAGTAGTACAATCTCAATGCATTACAGTCATTGAGATGTATAATTGATAGCATAGCGTGTGTTTGAATGCTATAAAATATACAGGGTGCGACAAAAGTGGCGTTTCATATAGAAATTTAATTTTTAACGTCCTACTTCTGGGTGAAACAATAATCAAATTGGTTTGAATTGTTTTCGTTAGTACCAACAGTATAACACCAACTGAACGAACTCTAAAATACCAACTGTATTGTGGCTTTTGTCTCACCCTGTATGCGTTTAATGAAACTTGTCAAACTACACGAAACTCTATCTGGACTAGCTAAAACAAAACACTTTAACACTTATGTCATGTTGAAATTTAATGAAACGAGGCATAAATATTCAACATCAACCGAATGAAGGAAAAAAAAAACATAATAAGAGGTATACTTCTGATCGCCAAACATGCTCAATTTTGTTTAAATAGAGGAGTAAGGAAAGCTAGAATATATTAGGTTGATCATCTTAAACATTACCAAATCAGAGAAAATAAGACAGCTATTAGATGCTAAGATTCTAATCACCAAACATCTTCAACATCACCAGATCAGAGAAGATAAGACAGCTATTAGATGCTAAGATTCTAATCACCAAACATCTTCAACATCACCAGATCAGAGAAGATAAGACAGCTATTATATGTTAAGGTTCTAATCACCAAACATCTTCAACATCACCAGATCAGAGAAGATAAGACAGCTATTAGATGTTAAGGTTCTAATCACCAAACATCTTAAACATTACCAAATCAGAGAAAATAAGACAGCTATTAGATGTTAAGGTTCTAATCACCAAACATCTTCAACATCACCAGATCAGAGAAGATAAGACAGCTATTATATGTTAAGGTTCTAATCACCAAACATCTTCAACATCACCAGATCAGAGAAGATAAGACAGCTATTAGATGCTAAGATTCTAATCACCAAACATCTTCAACATCACCAGATCAGAGAAGATAAGACAGCTATTAGATGCTAAGATTCTAATCACCAAACATCTTCAACATCACCAGATCAGAGAAGATAAGACAGCTATTAGATGCTAAGATTCTAATCACCAAACATCTTCAACATCACCAGATCAGAGAAGATAAGACAGCTATTAGATGTTAAGATTCCAATCACCAATTATCTTCAACCTCACCAGATCAGAGAAGATAGGACAAGTATTAAATGTTAGGGTTCTCATCGTGAAACATCTTCAACATCACTTGTCCAGAGAAATTAGAACAACTAGTAAGTTTTTAGGGTTCTCATCGTCAAACATCTTCGACATCATTTGATCAGAAAAGGCAGAATAACTAGTAGATGTTAGGATCCTCATCATCAAACACATTTACCATCACTTGAATAGAGAAGGTAAAACACCTGTTAAAGGTTAAGCTTCTCATAGTAAGTCGTCATTTTAAGTCGAATTTAATGACAAAGATGAAAATTGAAAATATTTTCACGGTGTAGTGACTTCATATGATGTTTCTCGTACACTAGACTTTACATAATTTATACAGACAAAAACAACAAGTTAAGGCGTATAGTAGTTGACGTGTATCACAGACGGGACATGTGTTGTTACTCTAGGTCCCTGGGGTCATGTATATAGTCCATTCTATCTTTTTGAAATTGGATTGCGTAAGTTAAAAGTCCAGAACAATGTCTGCTTCAATAATTGCTATATCTGTAAGTATGCCAAGTTTATTTATGGTTTAATGCACTTAGAGTACTCATTGTTACGTTGTAAGCTGTAATACGGATTATTGATATTAGTGCTATGACACTACAACAACGGATGTGTTTAAATGCATCTCAAATTTTAGTTAATATATAGCAAATACTGCTGTGTAAAATCAGGTGTAATATTTATTCTGCTTGCCCGGATAACAAGGGTTACCCTACTGCGTAGACTGATTCTTCACACGTTAGCTGTGTAAACTTGGGTGTAATACTCATTCACAGTTACCCGGTCATAAGTGACAAGGGTTACACCACTGCGTAGACTGATTCTTCACACGTATTTAATTAGCTATTATTTAACAAAAGTCTGTGTGACCGCTTACAACTAAAGAACAACTAGACGAGTTGTCACGTAACGTGACACGTACTTATAGAGGCTCCCTGAAAGCGTCATAAAGAGTAGGCGTTCGGATCGGACTCCTATATCACCCCAGGGGACCACTATGTCTTCTCGTGCGTAGTGTGTTGAAGAATTATTAGATTCAGTAACTATATTACGTCTTTGTACACTGTAGTTTTAGAGTTAAATGTTCCTGGTATTGACAGATATATAGCGAGGAAAAGGTCGAAACGTAAACTCATTAATCACTTTGTAACTATAGCGTTTTGTAATGTGAGCTGGTTTTTCTTACTATGAAACAAACACATTTTCTGGATTGATTATATGACGTTTCTACGTTTTTTATCCTTGTAATCGGTTGAACGTATTCGATCATATCTCTGTAATTTCACCAACTTTGTCGAATTAAGCTTATTTGTGGAATGAAAAAAAAGGACGTTTCAGAGGATGTTTTCTTTAACAGAAGTTAAACTCTACATCATCCATGTACAGACAAGTCAATCATTCAGACTTTGGTTAAAAAAATTTCCTACAACTGGAACCACATTTTGTTTTGTGTCTGCTTGTTGATTTACTGCCCGGTATGGCCAGATGGTTAGGGCGCTCGACTCGTACTCTGAGGGTCGCGGGTTCGAACCCCGTTCCACCAAACATGCTCGCCCTTTCAGCCGTGGGGGCGTTTATAATGTGACGGTCAATCCCACTATTAGTTGGTAAAAGAGTAGCCCAAGAGTTGGTGGTGGATGGTGATGACTAGCTGCCTTCCATATAGTCTTACACTGATAAATTAGGGACGGCTAGCGCATATAGCCCTCGTGTAGCTTTGCGCGAAATTCAAAACAAACAAACAAACTTGTTGACAGTTAAATTGTTTTATTATTTTGATAAAGACTGTACTGCAGTGAAGAGGTTTGCTTTGCTACTTGGCATCATTTGATGTCGTCGAAACACTTGCGTGTTAACCAGAGTGACTTGTTAATGTATGTTGTTACAACGCCAGTGTGGTTGATGTTTCACTTTTCTACCATGATCGTGATGTTGTTAAAAAAATACTTGGTTGTATCTTGAAAGTGGCGTGTGATTTATTTGTATTAAAACAAATAACTCGTTGTTCAGAGCAGACATGGAATATTCGTATTTGAATGCATACAAATACTGCTTTGGCAGTATTCGTATTCGCTGAATTATTT
The DNA here is from genome assembly GCF_000517525.1 of Limulus polyphemus. Taxonomy (NCBI): domain Eukaryota; kingdom Metazoa; phylum Arthropoda; class Merostomata; order Xiphosura; family Limulidae; genus Limulus; species Limulus polyphemus. The sequence goes on along the minus strand of NW_013666018.1, from coordinate 47,808 downwards.
AGTGAATAGTTAATATTGTAGAAGTAAATGTCAAATTTTGTACCCATCAAATTTCTAGCCTGTCATTCTTACGTCCGCAGTACAAGCTCCGTGAACGAAGTTTGTACTGAAAGAGAAATTAACACTTTTCTGTACAGAAAACAACGTAATATAATGCGTCATTTGATAGATGAAAAACTTGGCTTTGTATTGATTATAAATAGTATTATACGTCAGAGAGAACTATTGACAAATCCTGAAAGAGAGAATGTGGCAAGAGGGGTCTGATTTTCTATTTGATGACTATGTAACCAAATAAAATTGAAGGCTATGAAAAATATGCTTTGCCTGGACGATTACAACATTATAATGAGTAATTTAAGTTAAATTTCCTACTTCCTGAAGGGGGTGCTAAATAAATTAGAGAATAGTGGGTCACATTTCTCGCACTAGTGAAATTCGGGATTATTTTTTTTATATTGCCTTATAAATTTAATACCTTAAAACTTAT
>NW_013666018.1:41426-46438 GCF_000517525.1 Limulus polyphemus | reverse complement strand
GTTATAATTCAGATAACTTAAAGAATGTTTAATATAGATATAATGGAGCTTGATACAATTCAGGCACATTAAAGGATATCTTTCAATCACATAGATTAAAGCATAGATATTAATTCAGATGGATTAAAGCATGTTTTACTAATTTTATATATAATTAAGCATATATTTTTACTTCAAGATAACACCAAGCCTCTTCCAAGTCCATCTAAGTGAGCTGACAAAAGACAATATAACTGAAACTGCAAGCTTAGGCTGGTTACAGTAAGCCTGAAGTTGAGTAATTTTATCTCTATGATTTCATGCTAATTGTGACGTGATTTATTTTAGGTGTTAAGTTTAATGTGTTCACAGAGCTTTTGCTTCGATTTAAAGAAAACAAGAAAATAATTATTCTCCAAGGAGACATTTTGAAAATTTAATCGATTTACACGTACAAGCCACAACAGCCAAAACATTTCGAATGCCTAACAAAAGCATGTCAGTAAAATGTTCTTTGCTAACAATTTCTTATCCATGTTTCTGATAACGAAAAAGGCTTCATCTGCGCCTTGTGACGATTTTAGTTTTGTTTCAAGCAGACTTACCCGAATCTGAAGTTGTTTGCATCTATTTTACCAAACGTTTTATTGTCTCTTTCATGATAGAACTAAAGAAATCTATCTGAAATAAAGCAAAAAAAAAAGTGCGTCAATCTATTTGAATTTAAAAGCTCGTCTGTAAGTAAGTAAAAAAAACGGCTATTTCAGCTAAATAGTTCGCGTTCGTTATAGAGCTAGTTTTTAAAGAATTTTTAGAATTTCAGCGAGGTGAAACTTAGAGTTCTGCCCTAAAATAAAATTTAATTAGCCGAACTTAAATGCTCATGAAGTTTCTAAATTCGATAATCGTTTGGAGAGCGAGAATGATCTTTCTCTATAAAGCCTAGTGATACACATTTGGAGTGCAAGAATGTTCATTCGCTATAAAACCTAGTGATACACATTTGGAGAGCAAGAATGTTCATTCGCTATAAAACCTAGTGATACACATTTGGAGAGCAAGCATGTTCATTCTCTATAAAACCTAGTGATACACATTTGGAGAGCAAGAATGTTCATTCGCTATAAAGCCTATACATCTAAGTTTGTTGTATCGGCTCTATTGTTATTTTAGGTAAAAATAAATACAATTTAAATTCACGTTTCCAGTTATGTTTGGCGATTTTCACTGTAATACTTCACACAACACAAAATAGTCATAGTAAATATAAAAACTTTGGTTAGTAATGTTTTCATAGTTTCATAGTAACTGTTTAACATGTAACCACATAGCGTGTAACGACACACTCGACTTAGCTACATTACGAACGAAACGTTCGCTACGGTTAGCAATGTTCTTTGTGAATTAGGCTGGTGAACTAAGTATGTTGTGTAATTGGTATAATGAATAAGGAGTTCAATATGTAGCCAAAACTCCATAAAAAAAAGTCATCTTTTCTTGAAACACTAACTGAGACGGGCAATTAGCGAACACGCACGAGGAAAATTCTCGGTTAAATTAGTTCTTAGTTGATAAAATATCTAAGTTTAGGAAATGAGCTTTGAACGTTATTAGATCAGGAGCTACACAATGGGCTATCTGTTCTCTGCCCACCACGGGTATCGAAACCCGGATTCTAGCGTTGTAGGTCCGCAGACATACCGCTGTGCCACTGGGGGGCAGATCAGAAGGAAGGGAAGCTACATTCCGAAAAATTGCAATAATGTTTGAACGGGCTGTAGTCTTTAATAAGAATGGGTTAAGTAAACATGAAAATGGTATTTATTCTAAAACTTGATCTGACGTTTCTTGAAAGTTGACAAAATGGCTTGGAAAAATCGTTCTTTAAAATTAGCCTAACGATGTAAAAGTATTGATGTAAGTGACGTTATGCTGATCGATCTTTAGGCTACCCTAAATCAATTCGATGTTTATAACGTCAACCATGCGCATAGTTTAAAAAATAAAAAACAAGAAACAGTTTTTAAAGTCAGATATTCGTGTTTATTTGGTTTGAATTTCGCGCAAAGCCACACGAGGGTTATCTGCGCTAGCCATCCCTAATTTAGCAGTGTAAGACTAGAGGGAAGGCAGCTAGTCATCACCACCCACCGTCAACTCTTGGGATACTCTTTTACCAATGAATAGTGGGATTGACCGTCATATTATATAACTGCCCCACGGCTGAAAGAGCGAGCATGTTTGGTAGGACGTGGATTTGAACCCATGACCCTCAGATTGCAAATCGAGTGCCCTAATCACCCGCCCATGCCAACCCAGACATTCGTGATACTGTCGTCGTTTTAGTCGCGACTCGAATTGAACTTCACAACACCTTGACCGCTTCTATTCAATTACTAAAACAAAAATCTTTTAAAATCAGTCATTCTGATACTGTCGTCGTTTTAGTCTCGAGTCGAACTGACCATCAGAACACCTTGACCGATTCTATTAAATTACTATTGGAGTTGGTGTTGACATTTTTGCGTACTTTTATTTTATATACACTAATTATACAAGAACATCATTTCACAAAAGTTTTTTTGGTAGGAGAAGCAAGAAGGACGATTCCTCATGGGCCCCAAATTCATCTGGAAGGGGGGGAGGGGTCTTATGTTATGGTGTGCTTTGTGTATGTAGGTTAATCCAGCCTGACTGTAAGTGTCACATAGAAAATACCATTTGGATGCTCCTACCGAGCTTGAGGGGGCGAACGCCCCCTGTAGTTCCTTTTGTTATTTTATCTTATTAAAACGCTGTTTCTGAACATCATATTTATTTCACCTTTTGAATTCCCTTCTAACATTTCAGTTTATGACCTCTAGAATGTAATTAGCATGGCCTTGTTATAGGATGTGACCCTTCATCCGAGCAGTATACTGATACTTTTGAACGGGAAAATTTTAACAGCTCCGTTGTAGATGTCCAGCCATCATAGCGCACAAAGTGTCCAGCCATCATAGCGCACAAAGTAATTCGATTCTATCTTACGACAGAAAATATCGCTAACAACAAGGGTACCCAACTGATAAGACAATGTATTCACATCATTAGGAGGACGAACGGTTTATTAGATTATCCATATTTATTACTGAATTATTCGTTTATGTAGGAGGTTTGCTCGGATCAGAAGGTAATATTAATTTGGTTGATCTACGACAGAAAATATCGCTAACAACGAGGGTACCCAACTGATAAGACAATGTAGTCACATCATTAGGAGGACGAACGGTTTATTAGAGTATCCATATTTATTACTGAATTATTCGTTTATGTAGGAGGTTTGCTCGGATCAGAAGGTAATATTAATTTGGTTGATCTACGACAGAAAAAAAATATCTGTCCCGATAACGAATTCACTCAAGGCAGTTGTTTTTTTTTTTGTGTGTGTTTTCATAGGATTCATCTTGCTCTAGATCAGAGGATTTCCTTCACCTATAATAACGGTTTTTAGAAAAGTAATACATAAGTTTTTAACAAGTAGTACCCCCGCTAGGTCAGCGGGACGTTTAAGGACTTACAACGCTAGAATCCGGAGTACGAGTCCTTGAAGGACAAAGCGCAGATAACCGGATGTGTAGCTTTGCGCTAACAAAACAACAACAACAACAGCTACCACGTATAATATTTATCTATCTATCTACTTATCTATCTATCATCAAGAACCCTATGTTCTTTAACCCTTCAACTGCGGTGACGTCATATGATACAGGTATTTTTCGCGCAACATTTTGAGTGATCCACTGCAAAAAAATCGCGAATCTTTGCGCATGGGGGTGGTAGGCGGATTTACACAAGCCGCAAACAAAGGGTTAACAGCTAGCTCTATGAAATACTCTAATAATATCAGGTTTTATTTACTTTGAGCCACAACTACTTGGCATCTATTGTAATACACGTGCATTCACTCTCTTCACACACCATACCGTCTCCCCCTATATCACTATACATCGTTCCGACTGACAGGTCTTGTTCCGAAGTAATTACCTAATGCGCTGACGTGTGGGATCATGTGACTAATTGGGACTCTCAGAAAGGTGACATCCTTGACTGTTCACGTAGCTAATAGAGCAATAAAAATCTTACTTAATTTGTACTTTAATGCCAAATGTCTGTGCTTAAAAGTGTTGTACATTCCTAAACGTTTTCAGAATGTTCATGTCTACATTAGATACGTGTAGACATAGTTTTTCTATTTATGTTCAGACTCATTAATATTAGCGTTTAAAGTGATTTGAAAAAGTTGTGTTGGTGTTCTCAGAGATCAAAGGCAACGACATGAGGTGAAACACGCCGGCGCTGTAATTGTAGAAGCATTACATCTAACTATATTTTCGTGCGAAACCATAGAGATGTAGGCATAACAATTATATATATATATATTGTGGGTATTTCATACCTCTATATTTTTATTACAACTTGTTTAATATTTAGGTAAAATATAAAGCGGAGAAACCCAGTAAAACTCGGTATGTTTTGAGATTCTACGTAGAAAAAAACAACAACTTTGATACGTGTAAAACAAACCCTATTACATCGAACCGTACCCCGTCATCCGCGCTCGTTCGCTTAGCTTATCTGACGCAAATCCTTTTATAACTTAATTAGGCTGCTGTTTCCATGTCTTACACGGCAGTAATTACTATAGTGATGTAGGATTGAGCAGGAGCATAAATCAACGTCACCACTTCTAGTCATAATTAGCTATCCCACGTGATATATATATATATATATGTACATTCATATGATATCCAAGCGCACGCAAGCACACCTATATATTTGAGTCTCAGGAGCGCTTCGTACGACGTGGATTTTACCTTTCTCGCGTGACATTTCGTGGAATTTTACGAAATTCGCTACTTACGCAGAAGAATTTTCATCACGCTAAACCTGCTGATTCTGTCTGCATTGGTCCCTGAATACATCTAAGCTGGCCGTCTAAATAAATTTTATGTTTCAAAGCAAAAATAACGAGAACGTATAACTGAAAACTG
>NW_013666018.1:35914-41405 GCF_000517525.1 Limulus polyphemus | reverse complement strand
CAAAAATTACCTTAAAAACGTGGAGTGCGTCTCGACGTATTTCGTTAGAAACGAAACAAAATGTATAACAATAAAAGGGCTTCAATTTGAACGTGTTACGATATTTTAAGGCTGAAATGCCGAAGCACTGGATAGTTCGCGTTAACTTTTGTTGTTATTGTTGTTGCTTTTTTGTCTGGTGTCCATAATTTACTGCAGGAATTGGGTAAATCGTAAGCAGCCCTGCAGTCGTTTGATTATCCACTGTTGTCAACATGACAAAGGCAATCAGAGAGATTTGTTGATATTTTTCACATTTTTTAGTCAGGAAATTGGGTTACTGAGAAGGGTTGGTGTTCTTCAAGACTGTTCCAATTTAAAAGAGTGAACCAAACCAAAACATACGTTTTTAACATATTGACGAAGAAAACAGCAACGAAGACTTGAGTAACGCGGACGAAATTTAGATTCATTAAAAGTCATTTGTGTATATATAAATAAATATATATATTGGCCCGGCATGGCCAGGTGATTAGGGTGCTCGACTCGCAATCTATGGGTCGTGGGTTCGAATCCCCGTCATACCAAACATGCTCGCCCGTTCATCTGTGGGGGCGCTATAATGTGACGGTCAATCCCACTATTCGTTGGTAAAAGAATAGCCCAAGAGTTGGCGGTGGGTGGTGATGACTAGCTGCCTTCCCTCTAGTCTTACACTGCTAAATTAGGGGCGGCTAGCGCAGATAGCCCTCGTGTAGCTTTGCGCGAAATCCATAACAAATAAACATATATAAATATGACAAGTGTTTCTTTTAAAAACGTAACATACAGAATCCCATTTCATTCGAGATCGAATTTTTATTTTTTACAAATGACCCAGTAACTTACTCTAAAGGCTCCACATATATTTTAGCACAAAGCCTCCTAAAACATTCCGCATTCTAACTGAAGCCCCACTGAGTATCTTGAAAGTATTGTGTAATTTGTGTGTTTGATACGCTCCTCCCGACACCTTCTGAAGCTCCACTGAGTATCTTAAAAGTATTGTGTAATTTGTGTGTTTGATACGTTCTTCCCGACACCTTCTGAAGCCCCACTGAGTATCTTAAAAGTATTGTGTAATTTGTGTGTTTGATACGCTCCTCCCGACACCTTCGTAACCCCTCTCCCAGTTTTGGACCCCTGACTAACTCGGTCTGAATGCACTGGCCCCCCAGTGGCACAGCGGTATGTCTGCCGATTTACAACACTAGAATCCGGGTTTCGATACCCGTGGAGAGCAGAGCGCAGATAGCCCATCGTGTAGCTTTGTGCTTAATTACAAACAAAACAAACTGAATGCACTGAAACACTTTGTCTCATTTTTGCCAACTACGACTATAAAGTTGTGTGGTTAAAAGCACAGTACATCACGAGATGTCGGTATCTCAGAAAGTGTGTGTTTTACTGGTAAAAAAAAACAACAACATCGGACGAATTAGTGTTTACTATAGCCAAATCAGGTTTCACTAGCTCTTGGTTTGACATTTTATACTGTCATTTTTCTCTCCCACTATTCACGAGACATGGCTTTGCCTCGTGAAAAATTGAAGAATAATCTTTAAGCAGATGAAAATTTCTGTAATCCTCGTTCTTGAAGCATGTGACGCTATTAATCTGCATGCATAATTAGATGAGTAATTAAAGCATGTCAACCTACGTAGCTTGACATCAACAGCGCGCTAAGCCCAAAAGGTGCTCACGTCTTGTAGAATGTAAAGTATATATATATATATATGTTTGGCTTTAAAGTAAGGTATTATTTTTGGTTATGATGCAATATTGTTGATAACACTGCTGCAGCTGATTTAATATAAGTACGAAGGTTGAATACGTTGTAATAGAACGATTTGGGAGTCTCAACATGTCGATACAAACCATTTTGCCAACTCCGGTCGTATTCTATCTGATAACCTTGCATATTGACAATAATCCACTGTCCATTAAAAAAGACTCCATTATAAGGTTTTCATGTTCAAACCATACCTCCCCTCCCCATTTCCTTTTCTCATTCCATCTAGTGTAAAATAACGGTGGCTTTTTAGCGCCCGTTTCAACAGTACGATCTCACAGAAATCTTCAGGCGTTGTGGCCGGAGGCTTGACTGGTGTCTTCGTATAGAATAGACTGAATAACCATTTCATTCTCCAACTGCATTACTACCTTAAACAATTGGACAACTTATACAATTGGTCTTCGTGTTCATGCCCACCTCCCCAGTGGTACAGCGATATTTCTGCAGACTTACAACACTAGATACCGAGTTTCGATACCCGTGGTTGGGCAGAGTACAGATAGTCCATTATGTAGCTTTGTGCTTAACTTCAAACAATTGTGTTCATGGATCCTCATCTGTTACAAGCTTACCATGCTTGGGGTACGACTTGGATTCTGCTGGTACCCCAAGTTGTGTCCTCGTTCCTTTGTTTTTCAAAGCCAGTAAATACAAGGGATACATTCGATATGAGCACATCCTTATTATTTGAGTGTAAAATATTAAATATTATTTGAGTGTAAAATTAATATTTTACGTCGAAAAGAGATGTTACATAATTTTCCCAACATCGATGAATTTTCGGTGGCATTACACTACCTATAAAAAACAACAACAACGAACATGCTAAAATGTAGTTCTGATACATGTCGTCCAACCGCGACGTTATACTTATTATTTGAGTGTATGAATACTTTACGTCGAAAAGAGATGTTACATAATTTTCCCAACATCGATGAATTTTCGGTGGCATTACACTACCTATAAAAAACAACAACAAAGAACATGCTAAAATGTAGTTCTGATACATGTCATCCAACCGCGACTTTATATTGGCTGTGGTTATCACATGACTTGCTGGTGTGCATATTCAAAATCGTTTTCATACAGCATATTCAACCATCTGTATAAAGTATTATTGATAGAAATAAGAATTAATAAGATACTTTAATAGCATTATTGTAAATTGAATGAGATAAATAGAACATTATTAGTGACATTATTATAAGTTATATGACGTAGTAAAGGATCATTAATAATAATAATAATAATGTAAGCTGCATAATATAACTAGGAAAATATCAGTAACATTTTTGCGAGTCTTATGATATCAGTAAAATATTATTAGTCGCATTTCTGTAAGTTATACGATATTATAAAAAGGTTATTAGCAGCATTATTCTAAATTTTACGACCTCTTCTTCCTTATCGTAAAGCCAGTCAACAGTAAATACTCTGTGCATTAATATTGCCTTGTATAAGAAACGTCTCCTTGTCTGAAGGGGAAGATTTGTATAGTACACCTAGTTTTGCAAGTGAATTTATTTAAATGTTGTATAGAGAGTTATGATCAGAATGAAACGTAGACCGTTTCGAAGCAGCCAGTTATATTTTACTTGATAGAATGTTATTGATCATAAAGCAAAATAATGCGCTTGTGTAAAGCTAAACAGCATTAATAAAAAACAACAAATGTATTTATTTTATACCACGTTGCAACGAATGGTAAGCCTAACGAGTACAAACGCTACTTTTCATTTTCTTAAAGAGACTTTGTAATAAAACTTAATTATTACTTCTGACAATGCTGAAAGGAACTAAGATAATTATTTTTACATGCCATGATCAAGTAATATAATTTGAAAGAGTTTGAATATCAGAATATCACGTAGTTTACATCTTGCTCGAATAAAAACAAATACTGAATGCACCAAAGTTTTTTTTCACGGCGTATTTGTGATAATATATTTTAATACCAACTAGTATTAATACAAGGGGCACGGGTTGGCCCGGTGAAAGAGTTCTTGTTTTCGGAGCTGACGAGCCTAGTTCGATCCTATATGATACACAAAGTATTCTTTGTATTTTAGGTGCCTTCCCGCTGGTCAGTTGTTCGATAACAGAAAATAGCCTTCGTAGCTTTGCCATAAATACCGGATACAATTAGTAGAGAATACATATAGGGAGCTAAATTAAATAAAATCATTGTAAGTTCAGTGAAATGAAAAAATATTCAATAGGAGAAGATTAGCTCAATATTACTTTCATACGTTGAAGAAATGTTCCCTTAGGACAGGTCTATTTCTCTGTATTAAAGAGCATTTCTTTACAACCGATCTAGCTCAATGTTACATCAGTACATTAAAGAAACGTTTCTTTAGGACCGGTGTACCACAATTTTACTTCAATGCATTAAAGAAACGTTTCTTTAGGACCGATGGACCACAGTTTTACTTCAGTACATTAAAGAAACGTTTCTTTGAGACCGGTGTACCACAATTTTACTTCAGTACATTAAAGAAACGTTTCTTTGAGAGCGGTGTACCACAATTTTACTTCAATGCATTAAAGAAACGTTTCTTTAGGACCGGTGGACCACAGTTTTACTTCAGTACATTAAAGAAACGTTTCTTTAGGACCGGTCTACCTCAATGTTACTTCACTACATTAAAGAAACGTTTTTTGTTTTTTTTTGAGACCGGTGTATCACAATTTTACTTCAATGCATTAAAGAAACGTTTCTTTAGGACCGGTGTACCACAGTTTTACTTCAGTACATTAAAGAAACGTTATTTGAGAGCGGTGTACCACAATTTTACTTCAGTACATTAAAGAAACGTTTCTTTGAGAGCGGTGTACCACAATTTTACTTCAGTACATTAAAGAAGCGTTTCTTTAGGACCGGTGTACCACAATTTTACTTCAGTATATTAAAGAACCGTTTCTTTATTTCAGTACTTTGAAGAAAGGCTGTTTTACGATAAACTCTATATCATCCATAATCAACCTTCGCGGCATCACTACAATTAGGTTTTTCCACCAGACGATGTTTCGTATATTTCTAACAAGGCCAAGCCAGCTTCATTCTTTGTAAGTGTCTTGTTCCCCATGTTCAAAGTGCCTATTGTGCAACTCTTTGACATCACAACCACGTGCTCTACTGTTCTACGTTGTTTATTTAATAAATTCAAGTAATGAAACTATCGGAGCGTGAATTTGAATTTCTTACAAAAAAAGAGTTATTCGGTATTTAAGTATTGCCACAATTTAATCAGTCTACAGCGGTTAAACATATATAGTTTAAAAAAAAAACGCTCTCTAAAATGAAATTGCTTAACGAGCATGTGCTACTGTTTAAAATAAAAGTTAGGAATTATATAAGATCTCATTTTTGTAATTTTTAGAGTGTTTTGTGCGTTTAATGAATTGTTTCAGAAGAAGTTTTTCAGTGCAAGTTAAATACTTTGGTTTTTATTTTCTACCCTCCATTTGACCCAGACTCTTCCAAACGTAGATTAAAGACGATTTATATGTAAGCAATGTTTTTACTTCTATCGTAGGGATGATTTAATACTTGGGATAAAAACTTTTGATTTTCGAAAGTAAAATTGGCGACTTTATTTATGTTCGTTATTGATTGTATATGCCCCCCCCCCCCAGTGGCACAGCGGTATGTCTGTGGACTTACAACGCTAGAAT
>NW_013666018.1:32060-35391 GCF_000517525.1 Limulus polyphemus | reverse complement strand
TCAGATTGCGAGTCGAGCGCCTTTTCCACCTGGCCATGCCGGGCCACATTCTAGTCATTACAAGTTTTTGTTTTATGCATAGTCTTAGTGAGACCGATGTATTAAATTAGCTACGTTAATTAATGATTTATAAATTTATTTATTTTTTAGCCATGATTTTTTTCAGGTATATTGGCTTTCATTAGAAATTATTACTAAATATTTCTAAAATTATTTTTGTTTGTCGAATTTCGCGCAAAGATACTCCAAGACTATCCGTGCTAGTCGTCTCTAATTTAGACGTAAGTTATATACTAGAGGAAAGGTAGATAGTCAATATCATCCACCGCCATCTCTTGGGCTACTTTTCAACTAACGAAAAGTGGGATTTACCGTCACATTATAACACTCCCACGGCTGACGGAACGAGCATGCTCGATGACGGGATTCGAACTCGCTAGCCACAGATTGCGAGTTGAATGCCCTAACCACCATTTCATACGAACCTGTAGTAGCCTGAAAGTACATATATTAGCAATGCAAACTATTTTGTGTATTCGAAAACACTGAAATTATTAAGGCAGTTTATAAGAGGATGAGAAATTGACGTTTTGTTGTTGTTTTGTCAGAGATAAAAACTTATGTGTAACACATTGATATAAAATAATTCAGTAAAAGATAACTACCCCCCATTAGAGCTGTGCCGTTAGATGTATTATACCAGAATTAACTAATGTTCAAATAGATCCTAATTACAGTCATATCAAATATAGTTTGGTTACATAATGCAAAAAAGGAAAGAAAGAAGCACTGGTTCAATTTTTTTTATTCTTCTAAATCTACTTAAAGCAAAAATTCGATTAGTAGCAAATTGAAAAAAAAATCCTGTTTTAATCTCTCTCTCTAAACGATCCAAACATACAACTCTTTTAAGATCGTTCAAAATACTATAGATAATCTTAATAGTGATATGATAATTTGTAGAAGATATTCTGAAAAACAAAAGTCATCATCTCAGACCCGAGGGACTGACTGGTCTTAAATATGATTACGAATTAGGATACTCATCATTATTCCAAAAAAAACAACAAAAAAACGTCGCAATAGGATCGGAAAAGGCCCGGCATGGCCAGGTGGTTAGGGGAGCTCGAATCGCAATCTGCGGGTCGCGGGTTCGAATCCCCGTCACACCAAACATACTCGCCCTTTCAGCCGTGGGGACGTTATAATGTTACAGTCAATCCCACTATTCGTTGGTAAAAGAGTAACCCAAGAGTTGGCGGTGGGTGATGATAACTAGCTGCCTTCCCTCTAGTCTTACACTGCTAAATTAGGGACGGCTAGCGCAGATAGCCCTCGTGTAGCTTTGCTCGAAATTCAAAACAAACAAGATCGGAAAACTCTTTTTAATGAAGCATGTTGACGAAAACGTATTTTTAGCCGCGGCATAGCGGCTCATAGAATGGTTCTGAGTTTTGTTTTTTCAAATACAAACTTTTAGCTCATAGCTCAGTCATCTCTTGGCCGATTTGAGATATAATTACAGTTTTGGACTCAGAAGATCAAACCCTTTTGAGTGATTTATTTGACCACGTCCAAGGTCTCATAGATTAATTTACTCTAATCCTGCCTAAAATAATTTCAATTTGAGGGTAGGCTGGTAGAGATCCTGATGAGTAATAAAAACGCGCGCCCCACGCTTCTTATTGCTGGTGCACAAAAATATAGCTAATAAAAAGGAAAAAAGGGTGTCATAGATCAATTTACTTTAATCCTGTCTAAAAGAATTTCAAGTGCAGCGGCTATTGAGGATTCCCTTATGTTTGCCCCTCAGAGGCATAGCGGTATGTCTGCGGACTTGCAACGCAAGAAACCGGGTTTCGATACCCGTGGTGGGCAGAGCAGTCCATTGTGTAGATTTGGGCTTAACTTCAAACAAACAAACCTTCTTGTTTATTTCTGTTAATCCAGTGAAATTCATTACTTAGACCACACTTTGTAACAGGACACAAGAAAGGTAATTCAATTATTTTTTAACGTTTACCAGGAATAATCACTTTGTAACAGGACACAAGAAAGGTAATTCAATTGGTTTTTTGTGTGTGTTTTTTACGGTTACCAGGGAGAATTACCTTTCTTGTGTCCTGTTACAAAGTGATTAAGTTGGTTTTTTTGTGTGTGTTTTTTACGGTTACCAGGGATAATCACTTTGTAACAGAACACAATAAAGGTAATTCAATTGTTGTTGTTTTTACGATTACCAGGGATAATTAGATAATAAACTATTTCAGTGGCTCGACTTAATCTTAGTAAATTCAAGCTGAGTAAAACGGAAGGAATGATAATCCAGCGACTACCAAAAGGAAAACTAGGAATACGCCAATTCCATATTTTGTTTGTTTGTTATTGAGCACAAAGATACACAATGGTTTACCTGTGTTTTGCTCACTGCGGGTATCGAAACCTCATTTATAGTGGGCATGTGGATCATTATGGAAGATTTAGACCCCTGACAGCAGGAACTGCGGAGAATGTTAAACGTCATCGTCGCTCGAATCTTGAATATTCTAATCCTCAGCCCAGCACGCTCACCACTAAGCCACATCTGATACATTTTGTTTAGAAACTTTGTCTGTATTAACTTCTAAAAACAGACATGTGTATAATTTTAAAAAAGAGGACAGTTTGTTTGTTATAGATTTCGCGCAAAGCTACACGAGGGCTACTTGCACTAGTCGTCTCTTGTTTGTTTGTAGTTAAGCACAAAGCTACACAATGGGCTATCTGTGCTCTGCCCACCATAGGTATCGAAACCCGGATTCTAGCGTTGTAAGTCCGCAGACATACCGCTGTGCCACTGGGGGGCAGACAGATGTGATTGAATAAATATTGACATATAGACAGATGTGTTTTAATAAATATTGACATATAGACAGTAGTGATTGAATATATATTGACATATATAGACAGATCGGATTGAATATATATTGACATATAGACAGATGTGATTGAATAAATGTTGACATATAGACAGATGTGTTTGAATAAATATTGACATATAGACAGATGTGATTGAATATATATTGACGTATAGACAGATGTGAACATACAGACGTGAAGGACCTGAAATTATTGGTTAATATAAAGATATCTGTTAAGCTACTCCCAAGTACGACAGTACAATTCTACGAAATTGTAGTCATTAATTAGGAAGCAGCAGTAGTTACAATTAGCTACTCAGATATGTCCCATCCGCTCTCAGTTTACACTTTATTAGCCGCTCAGAGATGTCCCATCCGCTCTCGGTTTACACTTTATTAGCCGCTCAGAGATGTCCCATCCGCTCTCGGTT
>NW_013666018.1:23573-31367 GCF_000517525.1 Limulus polyphemus | reverse complement strand
AAGACTGTATATATATATAACATAACATAGACATTTGTATCTCCCAACTTGCTACTAGTTTAGGAACCAGCCAACTTTCAGTTTGTACGTCTTCAAAGACTGTATATATATATAACATAACATAGACATTTGTATCTCCCAACTTGCTACTAGTTTAGGAACCAGCCAACTTTCAGTTTGTACGTCTTCAAAGACTGTATATATATATAACATAACATAGACATTTGTATCTCCCAACTCATTACTAGCTTGAGTCCTATCCGCTCTCGGTTTTCACGTCTTCAGAGATTATATATGGCATAAAATGGACATTTGTATCTTCAGATTCACTCTAGTGCACAACGTTAATTTGAGTTCCTGTAAGTACAGCGAATAGAAGGCATTTATATTGCCATTTATATCGGAAAGTTTATTGTGGTATATTTCTGAGAGTGTTTAAAGATCGTTATAAGAGTGAGAGTCAAATACCACTATTCAATTAGAGAAGCCCACGAGTTGGCTGTAAGTGACATTAACTTACCTGCCTTCCCTCTAGTCTGCCATTTCAAATTTAGGATCGGTTAGCGCAGATATCCCTCGAATATCTTTGCGCGAAAAAGCAACAAACAAACGATAGCACACATCTTTTCGTTTTTTTTATATATCCAAATTTGTATTATAACAATTAGGAGAGTAACTGGTCCCGACATGCAGGTATTCAAATCTGCTGTTTAAATATGTGTACCTCATGTCGTAAATTTGTATTTTATTATTAGCGAGGATTTGTTTTTTAACTCGGTGTTATAACTGAATAAAACTAAAACTATGCTTTTAGGTATATTGGTGAGCTTATTTGGTTTAATACTTTTGAGATGAAATACAATATCAGTAAATCATAACCAACCGGACGAATATTTGAACAGTTCAATGAAATTTAATCCTCTGCTTATTATTTAGACTTAGATATATTATTTGTAGATGGCGTGGTTACTATGCATATAAATAAAAGACGTACATTTCACTTTTTCAACGTTTTTTTTAATTTCTGATTTGTAATTTCACAATTTAAATATATGCTACAGTTTGCAATAAACTATTTTATAATAGTTTATGTTCTTGACTGAAAGTCGTAAACTTAAAAAGTATAAATCTTTCGAAATCATAAAAGTTTATGGATTATTTTATGTTAGAGATGAAATTGTGTTATATATATTTCTCTCCACTGTTTTTGTATGGCGAAAGTTTACCCTGTGATAAAGATCTGTATTTCGAAGCTAGGGTTCGAATCCATGCTAGTGCCTAGCTGCCTTTCTACTGGTCAGTGGTTCAGGCTTAGGTTCGGCAGCAGATAGCTTCATTAGATTTACCATAAATACAAATGCACTTTTTAATAACATTATTTCTCGATATTAACATTTTATTTCCCCATTCACATTCATATATTATTTGTTTAAAATTTAGATACAATTAAATATCTGTGTCCTAACATTTTCAAAATTCCCTCCGACTCAAATTTTTGTCTCAAATGAAAACAAATTTATTACTCGCGCGGTTTTGACGTATTACTTATACAATACACAAAATATTGGAATACTGTTAGTATTACGAAAGTATTCAGCCGTTACCCGGATGTAGTTTATCGACAGGTCTTAACTCTTTCACTGCCACATTTATATATAAAAATAAATTCCCCAGTGCCAGGTATATTTTTAGAGACACAATAAAAAAAAAGGCACATATTTAAATGTTTCATTGCTTATCTGAAATTGATAAACTGTGGTAAGCTTGAGGGAGTATATATTTCCTTCCTGGTGGTAACATTTAATGGTACTGTATCTGTACATATACCCAGAACCCCAACCCGAAACCAAAGTTGTAAAAACGTACTTGATCTGTTTAATTGAGGGTTAGAGTATAAACCTATAAATGATTTCTCTCTTGTATTTGATCAAATCATCAACATGCGGATTTCTATCACTTTTGTTTTTGTTCAGTTCATAAAGTCGATAAAGTTTATGTTCAATTCATAGCTCGATAAAGTTTTTGTTCACGATTATTACATTTTTTTGGTCTCCGAAAACATTTTTCAGGTAAATCACGATTTTTATCATTTATTATTAAGCCTTTCTTTTCCTTATAAGAAATAAACACGAATGTTTCAGTAGTAAATCTACTTCAAGTATATATTGAACCTCCAAGATCCAATAACTATTCCTACTGAGACCGCCCTCTGATGATGGGAAGCAATAACGAAACTGTATGCATTATTTTCCTTCCACTTCATATAATGGTTTGAGAAAATATTATCTCTCTCTCAAACAATATGAAACAAGCTTTACAGATTTGTTTCACTTTTTCTCGTTCCTGTCTTCTCCGACGTTTCGTTTCAGTTGTAGCTGAGGGCTATTTCTTATTAAATTAAATAATTAATTATATCACAAGAAGTTATATTAATGAAATTATTATAAATTCGATTAAAAATACATTTTTAAGATTTACAAAAAATCAACCCCTTACCTTAAAGTAAAATAACCTCTTGTATTCGTTGTATCGTACATCATTCATAGTAAGCGAAGTTAATTAACTAAATTTCAATGTTTTTAACTTTTATTTTCGAAACAGAATGCTGTAGTAATTTTCTTTGGAGCTCGGATTCAAGATAATGTTTCTGGGTTCAAAGATATTGATATGTTAAATTGTTTTGTTTGTTTGTTTGTTTTTGAATTTCGCGCAAAGCTACACGAGGGCTATCTGCGCTAGCAGTCCCTAATTTAGCAGTGTAAGACTAGAGGGAAGACAGCTAGTCATCACCACCCACCGCCATCTCTTGGCCTACTCTTTTACCAACGAATAGTGGGATTGATCGTCACATTATAACACCCCCACGACTGAAACGGCGAGCATGTTTGGTGTGACAGGGATTCGAACCCGCGACCCTCAGATTGCGAGTCGAATGCCTTAACCACCTGGCCATGCCGGGCCGATATGTTAAGTACCTCACAGTCTAGGTAAGCCGATGATACTCGTATGAAAATAGCATCTAGTGAAACAATTCCTTGGTTATTATGGGATTTATTCGACGTCACACATTTCTTTTCTCTTCGATAAAAGAGATAGGGTCGGAAATTACTTAAATATAACAATTATACGAAGGTCTGATATTAAAACAAAATATTGGTAGTGACTTTTCTGGTGCAACTTAAAACTTAATATTGTAGTTCAATCCTCAAATTACCTTTATTGTATACCTACTGTCCATGAGCAAAGTTTTGTTTTGTCTGTTACAGCAATTAGAACAGAGGAATGATTAGAAAAATATAATGAAATCAGTTATTTTTTATGTAAAATACACATAGAACCCCAGTAATAGTTAATGAGTCTAACTGTGGGCCCCTCAGTGGCATAGCGGTATGTCTGCGGACTTACAACGCTAAATTCCTGGTTTCGATACCCGTGGTGGGCAGAGCACAGATAGCCCATTGTGTAGCTTTGTGCTTAATTACAAACAAACACACTAACTAACTAACTAACTGCGGTATTAACGGTATTTTTGTTTTACAATTTTTGTGCGATTCGCGTGTTATTTGGAATCCTTGAACCAACAGAACTCTGGCACAACCAACAATTTGATGCAAAAACAGTTTAGATAAACGTCTTTTTCAAAAGTCGGTATGGTCAACATCAGTAATTCTTTGGTTAATTTGATATTAGGAAATTATATCTTTATAAGAGTAATAATATTGTATAAAGTTTTTTGAAGGTGAAGTCTGTAATATATATATATATATAAACCGAGATGTCAGGTATGAGATTCTATCCAAAAAAGAAAAGTTTGTCCATTGTCAATCCTTGTCATTGTTTATTAAATCATAAGGGAAAACGTCTGTAATCTTAAAAACGTTGGAAATATTCTGTCTACCAGATATGATCCAAACGCAAATGTGAAACTAGTTAACCTTTACAGAAGATTAAATTAGGGGTTAGGAGTTAAGTGCTTTGACCCACGTCTCAACTCCTACTGCTTTTCGCTGTCCGTTGCCAGCTGTGGGAAGGTAGCCACCCTCCGTATACTGACATAAATTACACGTGTTCAAATAGTCTCGTAGTAAAAATAAACCATCCTATATTTCCACATCTGTATGACTCCCAACCTTCAACCTCCAAATAATTATTACAAAATTATGGTAATTAAAACTACAAATCCCTACCTTGATAGTCCGGTAATAATTAATTAAACACCCATCCTCCTTCCTTTGTGCTTTCATTATTTATTTATTGGAGCATTTAGTTAAATTGCACATTTTTTTTACCAACAATTAGAAATGACAGCGGACAAGTTTTTCTTTATTTCTCGCTAGGTTAGAATCTCATAACTGTCATATTAACTTCCACCACTGTTATATAGTGCTAATTTAATCGCCTATAGATATAATTGATGTAATTTATAGTATTATAACTGCTTACTTCTTTATATACAGGGCTGATGAGAGGGGGGCAAGGTTGTAGCTGCCCCGGGGTCAGTTGCTCACTGGAAATGTATACTACTTAATGAGCTAAAATGATTACTGCTATTTCATGATGAAGAATTTTCCAACCTAAATTTCTTTATGAAAAATCAGTAAATTTAATAAACAGAATGAAAGGTGGGCCCGATGATATTACTGACCCCGGGGCCTGGGGTACTTATATATATATATATCACGAATTGTAATTACT
Organism: Limulus polyphemus; assembly: GCF_000517525.1. NCBI lineage: Eukaryota > Metazoa > Arthropoda > Merostomata > Xiphosura > Limulidae > Limulus > Limulus polyphemus. The sequence continues at coordinate 26,672 of NW_013666018.1, read as the reverse complement.
GTTGTCGGCTATCATGGTTAAAGACTGGTATTCTTGAGTTTTTAGTTTCCGATAGTTAGGTCTGCCTTTGAAATAATTTACTTATTTTTCTTGAAAAACTTGCTAATTAAGCATAATGCGCGTTGTCTACAATATGATATTTTAGAGCACCGTAAAGGTCACTTTGATCAAACGAATAATAACAGGCTCGGAAACTAATTAGAAAGAATATCAAGTAAAGAAACAAACAGATTGAAATTGCTCCCGAAACCGTACGTATACTTATTTCTTCGAAATCCGATTTAATATTCTGCATACGATGGCCTGACACTCATCACCACCAAACTATGTTCACCACACGCAACTCATTTCCGCCCTAAAAAAAACATACATACACTTACGAAATATAATTCTAGAGATTTTGTCAGCCACATTCAATTCATCAGCATCGTATTATCAGCGAGATACGGACGTTAAGATCCAGACTTTCTCATTATCTCCCTTATATAGTTTGATTTTAATACACCTGACTTCCTGGAATTGTCAGTAATGGAAAAATGTTAGCTTGACTGTACACACACATACACATACAAAAAACAACAACAAAAAGACGCCAGAAAAGTTCCCTTCGTTGCAGGAAAAAACAACAGTATATTCAAATATTTCGATTTCGTTACTTTAATGAGGTCTTGGCGTTGCAGGGAAATAATTTGATTTTCTAGGATGCAAGGTAGAGAGAGAAATTTGAAGCTAATGGCATCACGAAACCAATTTATAACACACATACACAAAAAGGTCAAAGCTAATGAGCAAGACGAATTTGCTTAGATTACAAAATTTGCAAAGTAGTTTTGGATTCACACAGGAAACTTGAGGCTTGTTTTTCAAGTCATTGTCTTAGAGGCAGTAATTAAAAATAAAACTTGGGAGGATTTTATACTCGCAATTAACACAAATAATTATAAATAGTTAATGATCGGGTCTCGTTCTTTGTTTATCTAAGTTTTTACTTTGAAAAGCTACAAGAAAACTCTTTCGCTTCGTTACTCTTTTGATATAATTTCGAGTAAATGTTTTTTTTACAAAAAAAAGGAAAATAAAAAATATTGTCATCATTAAATCTTGCGAATAAAAATGCCCATTCTTCAACTATGTATAGAAACAGCTTGGCACTAACTCTTTCTGTAATATGGTTCTTTAATAAGATTATATACACTGTTAAATAAGTACTCTTAACCAAACAAATTTAGGCCTAGTTCGTTAACATGTCCAAGCCTGCAAGTCCAATTACATTCATTTATTATTCCTCAACTTGAATAGGAAAGAAGTTAATATAAAAAAAAATAAGAAATTTAAAATGTTTAACTGGTGATAATAAACATGTTAGCTTCTAAAAAATGCAGAACTTGTAAGAAAACACAGCTGAGAATTAAATATATTAGAAGAAACTACTTCACTAGTCACATCATGCTCCTGTTATGGCTCCCCGTCTGGTGGTCAGCGATAATGTTAAGGACATACAACGCTAAAATTCAGGGTTCGATTTCCCGCCATGGAGAGAGCACAAATAACCCATTTAGTAGCTTTTTGCTAAAAAAAACGACAACAGCAACAATAATAGTTTGTGTTAAACACTTTGATACGCCACCTGGTGTTACTTTTATAAAACAAACTTACGAGTGGTACAAGTAAAAGTATATAATTAGTTACTACCACGACACTATTGTTTTTAATCTTACCGTGTTTTCATTATTTATTTATTGGAGCATTTAGTTCAATTTATATACGCATTATTTGAATCGATAAAAACCCCATTAATATTTCTTTATTTTAAAAAGAGTTTTAACCAAAGAAAAATAAAAACATAATTTACCACAAATCTATCAAAAACATTCAAGGATCCAGCAATTTAAAAATAAATTAAAACTGTGTAATCTCATTACATTTCTTATATTCTTAGTTTGGTAATCTTGTGGATTTTGATTACTAATAATGTTTATGCTGTGTTTTTAAGCTTGTAATAATGTGAGAAAGTCAAATAAAATATTTTCTCTATATAGATACCGTTTATTTTTAAGATTAATTCACCATAAATACTTAAGCCTAAAAATAAGTTCTCCCATTTGAAACGATAAAAACCCTATAACCCGAGTGTTTTCGAAAGGTGGTTCGTTCTTCATGATTGAAGAGGACCATCTTCATCGTCATCAATTGATTTTATGTGTTCGGAGTTGACTGATTAGCCCGATCCTGGTTGAAAATGTCTGACGCAATATGGGCAAGACAGCAGAGAGGCTGGGGGGGGTTCTGGTGGTTGCTTCCTATTGCTTTACGTGCTGCACGCTTGTTCTAAACTGTCAGGATGCGATGTTGTTCATATGTGGATGCTCCCTTTGTGACAGCACTCCCCCAGGCGAGTTCTTCGCTGACCAGAGCAGTTCTCCTCTCTGGTCTGTCAGCGTGGTCATTGTTCATCAAAGTGCGCACATTCCAAAGGGGTCACCTTTATTTTAGTTTCAGGGGTAAACTGGGAATGGTGGTAACTGAATGGGTGATATATATAAAAGGAGTTGAGTGACGTCATGCAGGTCACCTGGGCTTCCAGGAAGTGTTTTTGTATATTTTTCAATTTCCTGTTGTAAGAGGAGTCTCATTTCTGATGCAACACGGCCGGAAACGAGAGAATTGTGTAAAAAGATGCTAGAAATGTTTTGCCTTACAAAAAAAAACTATATTTAAGTGTTGTTAAAGTAAAAATAAAAGTGATACATGGAGACTGACTGAAAAAGAAATGTTAAGCAGATGAACTTCAAGAGACAGGCATAGAAAATTATCACAATAAATAGTAACTATTAGAAAGATTAGGGGGCAGACATTAAGAGATCACACTACATGAAGAAAATAATAATAAACATAGAAAAAACCATTGATCAGAGATCATTGATTCCAGGATCTAGGTTTATTCCACTAGGTTGAACTGTATTTAGATTAGCTGTACAATAAACTTCTTTTGTCTCTCTCTCTCTGCCTGCTTTAGTTTTAAACTCGGTTTCAATGCCGATTAGAGTAAGAATGACCGGGTTGGTTAAAGTGTTAAGTATAGAGTAAGATCGTTAATAG
>NW_013666018.1:18946-22644 GCF_000517525.1 Limulus polyphemus | reverse complement strand
TTGGTTAAAGTGTTAAGTATAGAGTAAGATCGTTAATAGAAATGGCCGGGTTGGTTAAAGTGTTAAGTATAGAGTAAGATCGTTAATAGAATGACCGGGTTGGTTAAAGTGGTAAGTATAGAGTAAGATCGTTAATAGAGTGACCGGGTTGGTTAAAGTGTTAAGTATAGAGTAAGATCGTTAATAGAATGACCGGGTTGGTTAAAGTGGTAAGTAACGGGGAGATCGTTTTCAGTGTTAATAGAAGATTTATGGTTGTTGAAACGTTCTCTAAGAGTTGTTTGTGTATGTCCTACATACTGGAGATTAAATGTTTTACACTGTATAAGATAAATGGTATTTTGTTTTCCGCATGTAATTTCTTTAGAATTTTTTAAGTTTCTCTGGTTGTGCTTGTCACAAAATGAGTCATAGTTTTTATGAACTTGCAGATTTGACAACAGCCTTTATTACATGGATAACAACCATCTCTTGGTGGGATGTAATTCACTTTTGTGTAAATAATGATATCTTTTAGAGTTCTGTTTTTCTGGAAAGAGACAACAGGAATTTCAGGAAATATCTGTATAAGGTAATCATTCAGTTGTAGGAAATGAACATGTTTTTTTGTTGTTTTTTTTTTTTTTTTCAGAATGCGCGAAACGTTTCTGAGTTCAAAGTGATAGTTAATAATAAGATGAATTCTATTTGAAACTTTAGTGTTACTCTGTTTTAGGATGTTTTCCCGCTGATTGTTGTTAGTTTTTTCGATCTGTCTGCCAATTTCGGTATCTCCTCTTTGTAACATGGTTTCTTCTATATTCAAGGTGTGTTTTTGTGTAATCTGTTTCACTTGAATAGATTTTCTTTGTTCCAAAAGCTTGACTATAGGTAATGTTCCGTTTAGTGTGAGTAGGGTGATAGCTTTTATAGCGAAGGTATTGTGGTCTGTCTGTAGGTTTTTGAAAAAAGACAGGGACTTAAACTGGGTAGGAGAGTAATTAAAGTTAAACTTGATTGTTTTGTGAAAGTTGTTTGCATGTGAGATAAATTCTTAATTCATTCAAAACCGGCTGTCCAAATACAAAATATGCCATCTATGTAACGTTTCAATGTATAAGGTTTTATAGGGCTTAGTTGTAAAATCTGGCTTTCAATATGACCCCCAAAAATATTGGCTTAATTGACAGCCATTTTGGTACCCACTGCAGCACCGTTAACTTGAAAGTAATGTTCGTTATCGAATTGAAAGTTGTTCAGAGTTAAAACCAGGCTGGCAAGGTCAGTTATTGTTTGGGATTCTGATGGTTTAGAAAGAGTTTAGGCAGACTTTAGAGTTTCAAGTTCTTCATCATGTGAAATGTTAGTGTAAATGAAAGAAACACCCATAGAAGACTGTTAGGTCGTAACTGTCTGTTAGTATTAATATCTTCTATAACATTAAGAAAGTGAGAAGTATCCTTTATTTAAGAAGGAAGGTTAGAGAAAATACATTTTATGTGTTAGTCAACAAAAGCAGACAGCTTTTCAGTAGCTATGTTTGTGTTAGAAATTATGGGTCGGTCAGGATTGTTTGGTTTGTGTATTTTTGGTAAAATATACCTGGACAAGCTTGTCTGGGTTTCAAATACTGGAAGGTTTTTATTGTTTTGGTGGAGTTTTCTAAGCTTATCAGTTATGATCTTAATAAACTGAGTTGTAGGATCCTGTGGTGAGAATTCTTGTAAAAATTAGTGCCCTCTAGTTGTCGGTTAACTTCCGTGATATAGTCATCATTGTTAAGAATAACAATAGCTCCACCCTTGTCTGCTGGCTTTATTTTGATATTGTTGTTGTTCGATTTAAGATTGTTTAAAGCACTTCTTCCATTTTGGTTAATATTATTATGACATTGTTGGAGATTTGAAGGTTTGTATTATGTCATTTTCTACTGCTTCATAATAACTCTCTAGATGTGATTCTCTGTCCATTAAGATTTGTTTTTAAAGTTTCGTGTATGTTGTATTTTTAGGAGGGTGGGGTTTGTTGTGAAAGAATTCGCGATATCTTAGTTTTCTAGAGAATTGACGAAGGTCAGAAAGAAGTTCGGGTTCATTAACAAAGTTATTGTTTGGGCAGAAGTTGAGATCTTTACTAAGGAGATTGATTTCTGCTTCTGAGAGAGTTATGTATGAACGATTAATAATGTTAGAAGCATTTGGGGAGTTTTCATCATTACCTGTGCGATTTATGAAGGCACTATCATTTTTAACAGGTTTGTTATTTTGAGAGGGCTTGTGTGTATTAAAGGTGGAGCGTTTTTAAACATTTTTTCTAAAGACGTTCATTGTAAAATAAAGAAATTTTGATAGTTTCTGATAGAGGGCATGATACTATGGTAGTTTCTTTACGATAAAGAGGAGGATTGGATTGCTGGAAGAGCTTTTTGAATTGGTGTTATTATTAAGATACTGATTTTTGTTATTCTTTTGAAGAAAGAATGTATCAGTCCTCTGGGTAAGTTTTTGTAGTTCTTTGTTTTTCTTCCAGCGAAAGGTTGTATAGGTGGGAAATTTCTTTATCTATATTTTGACAGAGGTTTTTAGTGATATTCATGAGTCCTAAGGAGGTGTTTTCATGGATCTGCTGCCACTTGTTGCAGAAGTTCTGATTATGATCGGTTGTTTTAATGCTAGAGATGGAGGTGTGTTTCGATTTTTTATGTTATCCACTAGCAAGTTGACATGTTGATAATATTCTTGCGCGTTTCCTAGCTTCCTGAAATAGTTGTTTTCTGCTGTAGTTGAGAGACTTACAGCTTGGCTTAGGTTGACTGTTGACAGACACTGGTGTGACGATGTCGTGAGATAGAGGAAGGAGAAGGGGGGGGTAGCTGTCTTCTTCAGAGAGTGTGCGTGACATATTGACGAAGCATAAAAAGTGCATTGCTGGTCATTTTGAGAGTTGATGCTAAGGGATGAAGAACTGTGGTGTTCTGATGAAGGTAATTCTACAACAGAAGTGAAGGACTGATCCACTAGTGTAATTTTGGAGATAAGAAAGTGGAAGAGTTCATAAGTAAAGAGGAAAGAAGAACATAAGCATAAGAAGAACTGTTTGTAAAATGTGATGTTTGTGATTTGTGTTTAAAACCCTAACAGAACCCGAAGAAGAACTAGGGGGGGGGGTCACTGTGAGGGAGTGAACGAGTATTTAGATGGTTAAGTGATAGAGGTATTATGAGGAAATGTAGAATTTGGACAGGGAAGGGCAGAAAAACTGTTAGAAGTAGAAATAGGGATTGTTGGTGTAGCTTGGAAGACAAGAGTCGGAGAATGCTGCGGGAAATAAATTATTTTAAGTTTGAGGTCGAGGTCAAAAGAGAAGTTGAGGTGAAGTCCATCTCGTGCGAGAAAATTAGTGAGTGGTGTTTGGTTTGTGAGGTCAATGAAGGTACGTTTGGAGTTGAGTTTGCATAGATGTTTGTTTAATTTGTTAAAATGCTGAATTTTATTGTTGAGTTGCTTAATTATTGTGTTCTTTGTGTGTTGAAATCAGAGGAAACGTATCTGTCACATGTGTATGGATTACGCTAGAGACAGCCAGTTTAATGTGTGGTCTGAAGCTAAAGATATGTGCTACTGTGTTTTCAAGTTCTGAGAAACAGTCTTCAGCAGTCTTATCGGGTTGTTTCAGGCCATTAGTGCCAAAGTGAATTATCAGAAATTGGTCAGATTTGA
>NW_013666018.1:13134-18675 GCF_000517525.1 Limulus polyphemus | reverse complement strand
AGTTTAATGTGTGGTCTGAAGCTAAAGATATGTGCTACTGTGTTTTCAAGTTCTGAGAAACAGTCTTCAGCAGTCTTATCGGGTTGTTTCAGGCCATTAGTGCCAAAGTGAATTATCAGAAATTGGTCAGATTTGAGAAGAGAAGTGGTCATAGCTATGGCAGCGTTTAAATGCTTAATTTTATTGTTGAGTTGCTTAATTATTGTGTTCTTTGTATGTTGAAATCAGAGGAAACGTATCTGTCCACATGTCTATGGATTACGCTAGAGACAGCCAGTTTAATGTGTGGTCTGAGGCTAAAGATATATGCTATTGTGTTTTCAAGTTCTGAGAAACAGTCTTATCGGATTGTTTCAGGCCATTAGTGCCAAAGTGAGTTATCAGAAATCGGTCAGATTTGAGAAGAGAAGTGGTCATAGCTATGGCAGCGTTTATTTTTGCTCCACTGATGGATTTTGAAAGGATTGGGTTTCCATTAATTAAGTGTTAATGTAGGTATTTGAACACTGAGTCACCAAAAATGGCTAAGTTAGGAAATAAAAGGGCATACTTACCTAAATTGGGTCCTTACGTGAAAATACATCCATGATGTCAGGAAAACGCGTAAGTTCAAGAAGTCTTAACACATAACGATAAAAAAAACCATAACCCTAATTTAGGGGTTTTATCGTTTTTATATATTTTTTGTTTTGTTTGTTTGTTTGAAGATAAGCACAAAGCTACACAATGGGCTATCTGGGCTTCGCCCACCACGGATATCGAAACCCGGTTTCTAGCGTTGTAAGTCCGCAGACATACCGCTGTGCCACTGGGGGAGGGGGAGTTTTATATTAAGACTTCTTGAACCTACGTGTTTTTCTGACATCATGTACTCATTATTTGCAAATTCCGACCAGCAAATGGAAATTGCTTCTTTTGAGGTTGAGTTATCCTTTGATATTTGAAAACAAAACGAAAAAAACTCAAACTTAAATTTGTGATTTATTCAACTGCGTAGTGACTAATTATCTCGTTCACGGCGCACGCGGACGATAAATATATCTTTTGTGGTTGTTGAAAAAAAATACGAATATCCTTAATTTTGAAGGTTTCTTCATTTTATTTTTAGGTAGGACTATTTGGCAGGATTGAAGGTTCTGTAAAGCTTCCAGGCCTATGTACGAACACAGTATATCAAAAAATATCGATGTACAATTATTCTAGTTTAGTGTTGTAATCTTTCCTTGTTTTTAAGCGCAAATCTACACGATGGGCCATCTGTGCTCTGACCACCACGCGTAACAAAATCCAATATTTAGTGTCATAAGTCCTCGTGGGGGCGTGTTGTAGTCGAAGGCGTGAGAGTGTTTGTCCATCCCTTTGCTGGAACTGTGACTCCGAAGGTTCAAGATGGCCAAACGTTGTTGCAAAAGAACGCTCTGAATTTTTGGGCCGTGGGTGTGCTACTACAATGACGGTCAACTTTTACTGTTCGATCGAACAAGAATAACACGCTAGATGGCGGTAGATTAGGCACGAAACAATATATATTTTTTAATGAGGGGCTCACTTTTAATCTATCTGAAGACAGACCTCTACAAATATATATGAATATAGTTGATAAAAAAAACAACATAATATTTATACTATAGATTAAAACATTATAACTCTGAAAATTATTATGTAATACAATATAAGATCATTTTTATTTTGACTTACTTTTAAAAATAATGGATGTATTTACTTCAGTTTATATATTAATTCAATTATAGTGCCTTCCCCCCCCCGTGGCAAACAAATCAATTATAGTTTAGATTGCTGTTGTTTGTTATTAAGCACAAAGCTACATAAAATGGCTATCTGTGCTCTGCCCACCACGGGTATCGAAACCCGGTTTCTAGCGGTATATGTCCGCAGACATACCGCTGTGGGGGGGGGGCTATAGTTTAGATACATAACATCTAACATATGGAAAACGTTGAATATAATATGTAGGAGTTTTAAAACGAGAGAGTTAGTTTACCAAATTAACCTTAAGAACATAAGATGATACCAACAAATATTTTTTTAAATAATTACTTTAAGGGAGCTTTGGTATTTTTTAATAATTAATACTTGAAGCCGTCGTTACTTGGTGAAACTCCACAATTACAGAATCGAAGAAAACAAAAACAGTTATACGTTTACGGAGTTACAACGCTAAAATCCGAGGTTTGATTCCCCGCGGTGGACACGACAGATAGCCCAACGAACAATTTATTTCTTTGTAGTTAAGCACAAAGCTGGACAAAGGGCTATTTGGGCTTTGCCCGCTACGGGTATCGAAACCCGGTTTCTAGCGTTGTAAGTCTGCAGACGTGCCGCTGTGCCACTGGTGGGGGGGGGGGGCAACAAACGAAGATACATTAATACCATGGTTTATTCCGTTAAGCCACTGATACCTTTACGATCGAAACTATGGTAGTGATAAAATGAAATATTTGTGAAACGAACAACTGTTTTTGTCTTTCTCAATTCTTTCTATTTTTGGCAAGGATTAGTCTCCTTTTAAATAATATGGGGGCCATTATCATAAAAATTACTGATAATAAATCAAAATTTATTGAGTTCTTCGGTATAGCTATAGCAATATGAAAAAACAAGAAACTACCACTACTACGATTCACACTCGAGGTTGGAGTTTCTCGGCAAGCAAAGATTACTCACAGTTCAAATATCGAAACAAATCTGCAAATGTGTTCCATGTATATTATAATACTTCACAAATGAATAAGAAAATAAGTGTATTTCTTATTGTATTGAACTTCAGATCAGAGATAGGTATTCATCTGTCTAAATATGACTTTTCTAGAATAAATTTTTTGAACAAATTTTAAAAGTTTATAGACTTCCAAAGCCTTTCGTTTCGTGGAATGCACGTGGTAGGTGCTGTTGACTAAGCTATCTTCGCTTTAACCTGTCAGCTTAATATTAGGAACGGCTATGCTCAGATAGCCCTTGCGTAGCTTTGCGAGGAAATTCTAAACAAACCAACAGAAGTTTGAAAGTCGTTGCTCATTTTATAACGACAAAATATCTCAAGAAATGGCGTGAAACACACATTTATGAAAGATTAGTTTAGTTTGTTTGAAGTTAAGCACAAAGCTACACAATGGGCTATCTGTGCTCTGCCCACCACGAGTATCGAAACCCGGTTTCTAGCGTTGTAAGTCCGCAGACATACCGCTGTGCCACTGGAGGGCTTTATGAAAGAACTAAAGAACTAACGTTTGGATATCCAAAGCGGTAAGTGAGAAATCTCCACCCCTATGGACACAAAGATTAAAGTGTGTTAAGTGCAGTCCAGTAAAGTAATGGATCTTAGTGCAGACAAATTTTTTTCAAACCTAAGCCTTTTGTAAATTATTTATTTGTATTAGGCTAAAGCCGTAGTATCGTGTGGTTGAACAAAACGCGGTGTTTATAATGAAATTAATGTCGTGATAACACGTAGCATGAATTAGCATCTTTAATATAATGTATTATTTTTTTCCTATTAAAAAAAACTATCTAAACCAGACAGAAAAGGAGTGTAAACCTTTCATATTCAATATCTAGACATCTAACATCAGGAAAATCCCATTTTTATTTGGTTTTCTCTGTTATTTACAGGTGCATGTATTGTATCCTCTTTCCTTTTCTTGGATCATGTTTTCTTCAAACAGTACTCACTCTAACAGTTCAAGAGTTTTATATGTATAAAAGGCAACGTTTTTACGCCTTGACAGCAAGCACTTCAGACGTTGTACATCGCTGTTTGGAGGTGGCGCGGTTACATTAAACTCACTTATCAAGAAAATGTGGTATGTCTGAGATCTCGTTTCAGCTCTATTCTAATGGTGTGGGCTTATGAAGTGGTTTCTAAATTATTCATAAGGAATTAGTTCAGAGACACAGCAAACACATTGATAAACGTCTCTTGTAAAGTAAGTTGAAGCGGTTCCCTGAATTATAAGCATGAATATAATGCATGAGCCAAAGAAATAGTACATGGCCATTTAATTGCAAAAAGTCAGTACAGGCGAGAGTATCAATAACAAGAATGATAATACATTTAAGTATATTTCGCAGTTATTTTTCACAGTTTACAGGTAAACTTGCGTTGCCTGATAAAAAATAAAACATACCTATTTTTCACATTACCATTAAAACAGTTTATTCTGATTTAATAATAAGGTTTTGCCATAAAAATCCAATTGAAGCGTTTTACTTTCCAACAGCTTTCTTGCCACCTACACGCATCTTTGAGAAACTCATTAAAAGCTCTCAAACAAGTAGACACTCGTTTTTATTCGAACCAAGTTTGACTGTAGTATTTAAGCCAGAAATAATTTGGTCTGGTTGTTGTTGTTGTTTTTTTTATGTTCGTGATATGATCACATTTATCATCTCCAAATTTAAAAATAATTGCCGTTCGTTTCATCGTAATGCTACACAGTTTACTTACGCTTGTAACCGCAAGAAATCGAACCCCAAAATTTTAGTGTCGTAAGTCCGTAAATTTACTGCTGCCCATTGATGGATCAAATTAGAAAGAAAATCTATGATGGGATTTTCAGAAAAAGGTTTAAATGAATTATACGCAGCGTATAATAAAAACGGACTATTTTAACATTTTATAGAGAATGCAATGAAATGCAGATGTAAAATATTATCAACGAATTATTATGTAATTTAAAATCATTTGTTTTGTAAAAATATATTATTATATAAAGACATTCTCAGGTCATCAGCAAAACTAGTAACAAAAGGTGAAAGAAAAAGTTAACTTTATAGGGATTGTATTTTGAGAAGTAACCATAGAAGTTCGAATCCCCCAAGGTTGAAGATAGAGTGAAAACACCTACTTGCAACATTTCGATGGGTTACAACATTATGGATGTCATGAGATGGACATCGCTACTAGGTTTTAATATGACAAACTTAATACACAGTTAACAAATAATTAATATCTAATACTTTGCATTTCGAATTTTATGTGAAGAGTTCTCTATTACGAAGCTCCATACAAATATAAAGCAGGGCTTATTAGAATGTTTTTATTGGAAATCATATTTACAAATGTTTATCTGTTTCGCTCGGTGGCGTTTTAATACGTTAATGAACGTCACTACATTCGTAACTAGCCCTAGCTTTACCCACGGGGAATTCTTTGGATTATTTTAAAACTATTTATGGATATTGCTTATGGGTCCATAAATTATATGACACACAAGTTACATAGAAAATGTAGAAAAATTACGGTCAGTATTGCAGTTAGCCCTAATAATTACTGCTGGTTTTTCCGTGTAGTTTACATGGAAACTAAATGACTTTACCAAACTTTTGCCGACCTTATCAGAAGTAAACGGCTGACCCCCAATATAACACCTATTACAGACAGTCACAAGACACTCAGTGACCCACAATATAAAATTATTATAGATAGTCGCAAGACACTCGGTGACCCACAAAATAACACCGATTACAGATAGTCGCAAGACACTCGGTGACCCACAATATAACATTATTGTAGATAGTCAC
>NW_013666018.1:7026-12243 GCF_000517525.1 Limulus polyphemus | reverse complement strand
AGTCAGAAGACACTCAGTAACCCACAATATAATGTTATTATAGATCAGTGGTTCCCAACTTTTTCTCCACCAAGAACCCCTTTTACTATCACCCCCCCCCACGGACCCCATGTTTTTGAAAGATTCCGCCTACCCAACAAACCGTTTTTATTAACTTATAATTAACTCGTTCTCCCACTTTTCACTATCAAATAAAAGACAAATTTAACTGAGTGTGCAATTAAAAAAACATCAGTATTAAAAAACTTACTTGTTTAATGAGATAGTATTACCTACGCGGACCCCAGGTTGGGAACCACTGTTATAGATAGTCACAACACACTCGGTGATCCACAAAGTAACACGTATTGTTTCTGAAAATTACAAACTCCTGGATTACGTTCTAGTGCAATACCTTATTCATATGTCAAGTACTCCTAGTTGAAATGGACTTCACTATAACGACGTACCCGTGATAAACCATTGTAGCTGTAAACACGAGCATAATGCTCGTGCCAGTGGACACTTGCTTTCATGCCAAAGCACATGAAACTATTTCTCACTGCAATCATTGTTGTTAACAAATTGTGCATCCTAAGCAATAAGGCTAGAACCGTAAAAATCCATTTCAGTGCCAGAACATGCAAGAAAACAGCCTTTTGCGAACGATTTTTCCAAGCTGACAAAGCATGATTATAATTAATTAAACTTGGCATATAAGTCGTTGGTATTATATCTATTATATATTTAACAGTGCATTCTTTACCTAGTTCCTTAGGGATTTTCAAGAATTAGAAGTGTGTTCATTAAATCTATTGCCGACGACGCATTTCTCTCAATCCAGGGCTCATCATGTCGGCTGGAACACAACAAGGATAGTAGTAGTCGGAACATTATTTATAAATAAGCCATTTGTTATTATATACTCTTCTAACTCTTGAAAGTCCGCAAGGGGCTAGATAAAGAATGCAGCGTTGAAAATATAATAGGCCTAATACTAATGTCTTATGACAAGTAATGTTAATTAAAACAAACCTCTGTTGCAGAAGTCGAAACAAGATTGTCTTCTGGTTGTTTTCTGAGATCTTAGCATCAGTTATATATATATGAGTAAAGCACGGCGAGATTAATACTTTCTTGTTCTGGAAAACCCTTGCAATATTTTTATTTCTATAATATCCCAACTCTGTGTTTGTTATTAAGAGCTTATTGTGGTTTCACTTCCGTATAGGGCTAGCAAAACGTAAAGCGGGTCGATGAACAATTTTGACATTCATTCTGTTGTTAATTCGTCGATAAATTAGTTTGATTCCAAAACTGATGCAACTCCGACGACTTTACATTCACTTTGACGTTTGTTATCATATTAGTAATAGTTGATGGAGTATATTATTCATTCTTAAATATAGTAAACAAACAGATAAACCCATTGCGATTAAAAACTAAAGGTAAACTATCAAAAAGATACGGACGTTTTTTGTTTTTTAGGAAATACAGTCATTTTTATTTAGTTTCCGTTTCATTCGTATGTTTTATTGCCATATCAGGTTTTGTTATTCTTTAGCTTTGTTCTATTTACCCATGTTCTTAATTGAGGCTTCCTAGAGGTGTTACTGTTTCCAATAAACAGGGCCGTGTCACTTTGCAGCCAAGCTGGATAGAGAAAAGAAGCCAAAGTGGAGAAAGTCCACTAATCAGCTACTTCTTATAATTCTTGGTGTTTTAGGATACTTTATCAAAATTTGGTATACACTCGTAAACGTGGTAGTAACAAAAGGAAATATTGTTGAAGTTGAATGTCATCAGTACAATGTTTTCTTGATATTGTCGAAATTTAATGTCATCACTACAACATTTCTTGATATTTTCGAAATTGCATGTCATCACTCCAATTTTTTCTTGATATTGTCGAAGTTGAATGTTATCACTACAATGTTTTCATGATATTGTCGTAGTTGAATGTCATCACTACAATGTTTTCTTGATATTGCCTAAGTTGAATGCCATTACTAGAATGTTTTCTTGATATTGTCGTAGTTGAATGTCATCACTACAATGTTTTCTTGATATTGTCTAAGTTGAATGTCATCACTACAATGTTTTCTTGATATTGTCGAAGTTGAATGTTATCACTACAATGTTTTTCTTGATATTGTCGAAATTGAATATTATCACTACAATCTTTCTTAATATTGCCTAAGTTGAATGTCATCACTACAATGTTTTCTTGATGTGAATAAACTACCTCAAGCTTCACGTTTAAAGTAAGATATAGACATTAATGTAGATGGTAGAAGTTTTTAGCTCCCTGTGGGTGGTCATGCGAGCCGTTTTCCTGGCATACAAAGCACTTGGTAAAAGCTAAGATCATGATTGTGAAGGTCATGACATATCATCTAGAGTGTCCGCTTTAGGCAAGCCAGACTGTTTATACAAAGATAAATTATCAGACTGTTAATTCGTACAACAATCCCAACGGATCTTGGACTGATAACACGTTACTATTTTGGTATTGATTCTGTAAGAAGGGGATAAAGTGAAGTTAATAAAGTATGATATTTATAAAGTTGTTAGAAGCTCAAACAGTTTGTTATTTCTGGATAATATTAATAGCCATAGATACTTCTAGCTTTGGTATCTAGGCGAAGTTTTACTTAAAAATGAAACAAATTGTTCTAGCTTTGGTCATTTAGTAGAATTTTACATAAACTGTAAAACGTTTGTTCTATTTGGATAACGTTAGTGGTCTTATACAGTTGTAATTTTATTCGCTATGTAAAGACCCCGGTGAGACAGCGGTAAGTCTTCGGATTTACAATGCTAAAATCAGGGGTTCGATTCCTCTCCGTAGACACAGCAAATAACCCGATGTGGCTTTGCCATAAGAAAACACACACACACACTTCTTTATATAAGTAACATTAGATTTGTTTGTTGAGTGCATCGTCATAGTTCAATTTTATTCACGTACTAGATAACACAATGTGTACTCTAAATAGTTAATAATTTTAACTACAATAAATTTCGCCCATGAAAAGGAGACGCCACTTTAATTCAGTTTAATTATATTAATTTACTAGGTAACACAATGCGTTGTTAATAATTTTAACTACAATAAATTTCGCCCATGAAAAGGAGACGCCACTTTAATTCAGTTTAATTATATTAATTTACTAGGTAACACAATGCGTTGTTAATAATTTTAACTATAATAAATTTAGCCCATGAAAAGGTTGTTGTTTATTATTAAGCACAAAGCTACACACAAAGGGCTATCTGTGCTCTACCCACCACGGGTATCGAAACCCGGTTTCTAGCGGTATAAGTCCGCAGACATACCGCTGTGCCACTGAGGGGGCCCCATGAAAAGGAGATACAACTTTGATTCAATTTAATTATATTAATTTACTAGGTAACACAATGTGTTGTTAATAGTTAATAATTTTAACTACAATAAATTTATCCCAAGAAAAGGAGACGTAACTTTAATTAAATTTAATTACATTAATATACTAGATAACACAATGTGTTGTTAATAGTTAATAATTTTAACTACAATAAATTTATCCCAAGAAAAGGAGACGTAACTTTAATTAAATTTAATTACATTAATATACTAGATAACACAATGTGTTGTAAATAACTAACAATTTTAAGTACAATAAATTTAGCCCATGAAAAGGAGACACAACTTTGATTCAATTTAATTACATTAATTTACTAGGTAACACAATGTGTTATAAATAATTGGTAATTTTAACTACACTGAATCGGGTCCGTGAAAAGAAGACATAAAAATGCTTTATATTCTTCGTCTTTTAGCAGGGTTTAATCAGGTAAAATATTTAATGTCCTTCTTATATCACATCAGATTAATTTAGATTAGTCTGACGTTTTCAGATCCTTATTTATCTCTAATACATCTGTGCCAAGTATTTGACTTTTTACAGAACTATTCGGTCGCAACAACAATACAACGACATATATTCTACCATAAATTAAGATTATTCTTATCAGTATACATAGCGTGTGCTCTCCTTATACAACTATGGACACTTATACATTTCATTAGTATATAAAAATTATAGTTTTCTAAGGATAAGATTGAAAAAATTGTTAAGTGAAAACCTTTGTGAAGCATGAGCTATAAAGTTTGATATATTCATGTCTGTTTGAAAACTGACATCTCTTATTTTGAGGAAGATCCGCCTAATCCTTGGGTGAACGTTGTTAGTTCCCAAACTTGTGTGGATTCACTGGGAATAGTAGTAACGACAGGTGGTTGGTTGAAGCGTTGTTTATGTTTCCATTTCCCCGAAAGAGGACCGGAGTCCACTTGGAGGGGTCACCTGTTTTAACCATTCGTGAGACTATACTGTTGTCAGTCAGTCAGTAGACACTAAAATTACATCACATAAGAGACGCTTAACACTGCAATTTGACCTGTCGTGACGTCAGTGAGACGTGGGCATGCCATGAATCACAAGAATAATTATGTACTTTGTAGGCTACAACACAGCATGACGTATGAACTTCAAAAGCAAAAAAATACACATATTTGTTACTCTTAATTTTGGTTTTATTTACTCTTGAAACAGAACATTTTGGGGGACCCTACGGAGGTACATCTAGTTGGGTAACTGTTGTAAACGAAATGTAAACGTTAAATTTTCATCTACATTTTTAAGAACTTACGAGTGAAAGCAAAGAAGTATATGTTGTCATATGTCAACCACATCCAATGTCGAAGAGGTCTTTCGCTCAATACCAGGGTCGTTATTTACACAAATGGCAACGTGTATCCTGAGCAAATTATTAATTCAGCGGTCTTTCTGGTGGCTATGTGGTAATTCTCACAGCTTGCAACGCTAAAATTCGGGTTTCGATACCTGCTATAGGCTTTGTTTTTTTTTTGTTATTTCAAATTAAGCACAAAGCCACACAATGGGTTATCTATGTGCTTTGTCCAAAGCGAAACCCGGTTTCTAGCGTTGTAAGTCCGCAGGGGGGCTGCTGTCGGAGGAGAATGGATAGCCCATCGTGTAGCTTTCTGTTTAATAAGAAACAGACAAACGTTTACAAACTGTTTGTATTCCCCTAGTTGACATCGATGATACCTTAGATTATATTATTTTGTTACTGTTATAATGTATGTTTCACTCTCATGTATATTGTTTGGTTGTTAAGGATTTCGCAAAAAGCTACACGAGGGCTATCTGCGCTAGCCGTCCCTAATTT
>NW_013666018.1:3644-7016 GCF_000517525.1 Limulus polyphemus | reverse complement strand
AATAAATATGTGCGCTTGTCTATTTACAAAGAATGAACGAGTTCATTATACCTGTGGACAAAAAAAAAAAGAACCACATATATTATGAAATGAGAGTTGAAACTCAATAAATATGTGCGCTTGTCTATTTACAAAGAATGAACGAGTTCATTATACCTGTGGACAAAAAAAAAAAAATCTTTGAAATATCTCATTTAATTTATGAAACCATGACATGTTATTAATCCAAAGAACACATCCACTCGGTATGGACTATCGCCATTGAAACATTGATGCATGTGAAAACTGTAGCGACTGCAGTCATTAAATTAATTAGCTCGTTTGTTAAGCAAAAGACTTACCGAAACGAGTCAAATAAAACTGAAGCTTTTACCTGCTACCTCAAACATACCAACAAGAAATCCCACTGAACCTCGCGCTCTTCAAACCTACAATACGTAACTACAAATGTCAAAATAGATTGATTAAATAGAGCACATATTTTTTTTAGTTTCCTAGTTTCAGATTTTTCTCTGATACATTTTCAAAATGTTGCAATGTTTTAATCACATAGTTCTTTGAGAGTTGGTTTTATTGCTAAAAGCAATGGAAAGTTTGTTTGTTTGTAATTAAGCACAAAGCTGCACAATGGGCTAACTGTGCTCTGCCCACCACGGGTATCGAAACCCGGATTCTAGCGTTGTAACTCCGCAGACATATACCGCTGTGCCACTGGGGGGCGCCATGGAAAGATATTAGTGTTATGAGTTGCAAAGATATTTTAACTTTGACACATATATAATATACACACACACTTATATATATGTCACATTTCAAACATACCTTTGATTTGTTATGAATACTTTTTTGTTGCTTCAATTTCCAAATATATCTCAGGCTTGGTTTGGGATATTTTTTTTTTAATTTCAAACATACATAAGGTTTTGTTTGGAATATTTTTGTAAGTTTCAAATATTTATCGCTTTGTTTTTGGATATTTTTGTGCTTGATAAGTGTCAAATATATCTCCAGTTTTGTTTTGAATATTTTTGTTTTTGATAAGTTTTAAACATATTTTAGTCTCTGTTTTTGATACATTTGTGTTTGGTAAGTTTCAAAATATTTCTAGCTTTATTTTGGATATGTTTGTGTTTGGTAAGTTGGTAAGTGATAACTTTTCTAAATAGTTATCTTCCACCGACTTTTGATGTTGGAAGAATACGTGGATTCGATGTTCCTACCCAAACTTATCTATATGAAATGCGAACACGTGCAAAGCATTACACTACTGTTTATATAATCGGACTGGGTTTTGTCGTAACAGCTCACGACTCTCAAGAGATTTAAAACAAATGGTCACATTTACTGAGAAAGAATATTGTCAGAAATTTCCCTTATATTTTGCTGCCATTATTAGTGTTAATTAAGTAATCATTTTAGTTAGAGGTACCCACACCATCAGTATTCAAGTTTTATCAAGTAACACAGTTTCACCCTTTAACGGTACGTTAACACATAGTTTCACCCTTTAACGGTATGTTAACACACAGTTTCACCCTTTAACGGTAGATTAACACATAGTTTCACCCTTTAACGTTAACACATAGTTTCACCCTTTAACTGTACGTTAACACACAGTTTCACCCTTTAACGGTAGATTAACGCATAGTTTCACCCTTTAACGTTAACACATAGTTTTACCCTTTAACGTTAACACACAGTTTCACCCTTTAACGGTAGATTAACGCATAGTTTCACCCTTTAACGTTAACACATAGTTTCACCCTTTAACGGTAGATTAACGCATAGTTTCACCCTTTAACGTTAACACATAGTTTCACCCTTTAACTGTACGTTAACACACAGTTTCACCCTTTAACGGTAGATTAACGCATAGTTTCACCCTTTAACGTTAACACATAGTTTCACCCTTTAACTGTACGTTAACACACAGTTTCACCCTTTAACGTTAACACATAGTTTCACCCTTTAACTGTACGTTAACACATAGTTTCACCCTTTAACGGTATAGTAACACATAGTTTCCTACGAAACCTTTATTTTTTTTTGTCCTTAGATACTCAAGATACCAAGATTCAAGCTCCTCACTAACTTAATCCCATAAGGGTTGTCTGTGTTAGGACATTCTAAATTCACTGTGTCACTTAGAGTTTAACTTAATAAGTAGTTTTAAATTCATATCATCTTGTGCCTAAAAAACATCTGACAAAAGTTACTAAGAAAAGAACATTTACGTCGATGGAAATACCACAAATCACACACACACACACATATATATATATTGGATTACATTCTGTAAAATGTTAAAACATCGGAAATGTCAGGTTGTAATCACATGTACTTTACTTTCTTCAGCATTTTTAACTAAGTTAGTAGGTATATCAATCTTGTTTTGATCAAACACATAGACAGAATTACACGATCAATATCAAGTGGTCATATAAACCCATTCTTTATTTTTATTTTACGTTTTCTCACTGCCTGAGGAGGACTAAAACGACACGTACTAAATAAATATAGTTGTAGGCTTGACTATTCATCTATCAACCATCGTGTGTTCCATTATTCTCTTAAAAATATCATCATCTTTAAACGAAATTTCTGAAATGATTGTTTATCTTTAATGTGTTTTTTTTTTTGCAAAAGTTAACAAGTCTGGTTTATACCCTAAGTCTGCAAACAAACTTCTAACAACAGTAAAAATGACAGATAAATTCTACAGGTACTTAATTCCTCCATTAAAGAAATATTTGTCAGTTAAAGATTTGTTCTTCTGAATAGAGTTCTTTGTAATTCTTTTTTTTTGCATTCGTTTATCTTTACAGAACATTAGGAATGGATTAAGAATTACAAGCAAATTAATCGATACTTGATATTAAAATAATTTCATATCCACTTTTCTTTAGATGGGAATTTAATGATACTTTTTTTACTTAACGTTTTTCAGTCGTCACACTTCTTTATTTTTAGCAGAAAAAAAATCTGCGTCCCCTTTAAATTTCAAGAATAAATTTACGTAAATCATGCTCTTAACTATTCAAATGAGATACTTAAGTGAAACTTGGCATTAGTTTGTGCTAATCTATAAGATTTGTTGACTGCAATAAATCATTTTGCTGTCGATGTTAGCTTTTTTCTCCTCATTTCGTGTTAGTGAGGGTCAAAATATCTTACAGTCTGACAGATATATATATATATTTAAGACGTTATCAATAATTGTACTTATGTTCACCTTTCTACACCTTGAAATTCAGTGGAATTCCGTGTGATGGTGGAGTATTCGTTTGTATCATCAACAAATGAAGAGATTTGAACCAATGTATCAGTTTCAAATTAATTTTTTTTTTATTGTCCTTATAAATTTCTTTGGCC
>NW_013666018.1:0-2729 GCF_000517525.1 Limulus polyphemus | reverse complement strand
TTAGGGATGGCTAGCGCAGATAGCCCTCGTGTAGCTTTGCGCGAAATTCAAAACAAACAAGCGTGTAACGACAGATATTGACCCCTGAAAGGGGTCGGAGCAAGTGCGGTTTACTCCGACCCTCGTGTAGGACTAAACATCAACGTTCAGGACAACATATCATGGTACGGAAGGGAGGAAGAGGTCTCAGAGTACCTGACCCTCCTAGGTCACAAAAGACCTAAATTCCGATCAGGAGATCAGGCAGGCAGGCAGATATTGACCCAATTGTTATAGAGTTTACTAGATTTGAGCATTATTTACAAAACACTCTTTTTTTTTAAAGTTTCTTGTAATTTTCATGTTTAAAGCTGTATGTCCACATTTATTTTGGGGAAGCTCGAAAAACAAAAAAAAGTATTTGATATTTGATTTTTTCAACATGAACCTCAGCTTATGTGTGTCACATGGGGTAAGCAGCCATATCAGAAACACTCAGTTTCATACATAACCATCCTTAATTTTGAACTGCTTATCAAAGGGAGGGTAGCCATTCAGAAACACACGCCGCCTACAGACTATTCTCAACCGAAAAGCAGTAGTGACTGTCACAGCTGAAAATGGGCACATTGTGAGCTCGAACCTTGGATCTTTCAAGCCGTAATCAGGCATGACAAACATAGCCTCATCTTACCCGAAACGCAGAGGGAGAGACCTGATATTAAAACAAAAATTGTGTATTATTTCTTCATATGAACCAATATTACCTTTCCAGACCCTCGTATGCAACGCTAGCATAAGGGTTGGTAATCAAAGGGGAATCAAACCACAGGTTTTGGCGTTGTAACTGCGCAAAATTACCACTATCCAACCGGGTGACACTAAGACAATGAAATTTTTAAAATAGCAACAGCAATACTTCATGATTGGTTATGTTGTTATAGTATTAACAGATATTAATTCATATCAATGAACTTTTTAAATCTATTATAATTTCTTTTCATTGAACAAACAAATAATTTATAATTAATGACGAAACAAACATCTACTGAATTTAATAAAAACAAAAACTACAACATCATCTTTAATGGTCAACATTATTTTCAGCACAGTAACTTATAACTTGACACGTTTTAATAACATCATTTCCAGCACAGTAACTTATGACTTGACACTTGTGAGAACATCATTTACAGCACAGTAACTCATAATTTGACGCGTTTTGACATCATTTCTAGCAGAGTAACTTATAACTTGACGCGTTTTGACATCATTTCTAGCAGAGTAACTTATAACTTGACGCGTTTTGACATCATTTCTAGCAGAGTAACTTATAACTCGACGCGTTTTGAGATCATTTCTAGCAGATTAACTTATAACTCGACGCGTTCTGACATCATTTCCAGCAGAGTAACTTATAACTCAACACGTTTTTCTGATGGAAATATAGTTTGCTCATGCATGATATGTGGTCAGTTGATAAACTGAAAATGAAAAAAAAAGAAAGTTTTTCTTGATCTGAACTTACCCTCAAGAATACGATAAAAACCAGTCTTTGTGCAAGGTGATTAAAATGTCACTGTGAACTTTAAGGATATGTCAAACATTTTTTCAACCGCAAATGAGCTAACAACTCTTAATCATGCAGGATCCTTCTCGTATGATTCTGTGCAACATGTACGCATTTGTCATGACAATAAGTGGGAAAAGGGGGGGGGACTGGAAGTGAGTTTAAGAAGCAACGAAAAGAGAAGTGAAATGATGTTGAAATGATAAAAAGTTTACAAACATAAAAATAAGATGCAAACAAACGATGATTTGGAGAAAATATTTATCTTAAGAATAGAAAAACAAAATGGCCTGGCGGTTAAGGCGCTCGAATCGCAATCTGTGGGTCGCGGGTTCGAATCCCCGTCACCGAACATGTTTGCCCTTACAAACGTGGGAGCGTTAGAATGTGATAGTCAATCATAATATTCGTTGGTAAAAGAGTAGCCCAATAGTTAGTGGTGGGTGATGTTAGCTAGCTGCCTTTCTTCTAGCTTATCACTGCTAAATTAGGGATGGCTAGCGCAGATAGCCCTCGTGTAGCTATGCGCGAAATTCAAAATAAATCCAACCAAGAAGAAAAACGCTCTCGAAACTTTGTTATGATAACATTGTTTTTAGTGTTCTTAAAATATTTCTAATTTAATCAATATTGACTTGCTCGACACTATATTACTTAAATTAATATTATTACTGAATTTTGCTAGATATCTGTAACTTAACCTGGAAATATGATTCGTCTCTTCATTTTCTTTAATTTTGATTGAAACTGACAATAAAATGTTACATGTGCCGGCGAAAGGAACAATGAGACAGTTTTTTTTAATCAAGTATATAACAGTTAAGCCTTATTGTGGGTAATATTGAGCTTTTACTTACTCTTCGAAGTTCCCCAATGCTAGTAGAGGCTCTTTTTCTTCATAGAGTTCTATTACTTCCTCATCTGTGTCCAATTAACAGCTGTTAAAGTAATCAGTTAAAGATCTAAGTTGTTAGCCTGTGATCATTATACTATCCAATCGAAGCTCTTTGTGGCAAATATTTATGTTGTGAAACTTTTATAGCTCCCTTAGGCCTGCAGCACCAACCTGATGAAGATTGAAGCTTTTATAGCTCCCTAAGGCCTGCAGCACCAACCTGATAGAGATTGAAGCTTTTATAGCTCCCTTAGGCCTGCAGCACAACCTGATAGAGATTGAAGC
>NW_013666017.1:617164-618132 GCF_000517525.1 Limulus polyphemus | reverse complement strand
CTAGAAACGTTGCGTCACGGCGGTCATGTGACTGCTGACGCAACAGTATATTATCCATTTCTTGATGTTCAAGCATTTTCCATGTTTTTTCTACTTAATTTTATACAGGCCTTGGTTGCTAATCCTTGTATGATGTCATATCAAGTGGTTTGACCATTTACTAATGAAATACAGATTGTAAAATAGCTATTAAAGAAGTTGAAATATGACTGGATATAGCAAGAATTACTTTTCACACTACAGTAGAGTAAATATAGTGGTTTGAGCAGTAGTTTATAGTTTTGTGGAAAGTTTCTAGTCTGGGTGAGTTTTTGTGATAAATTATATCCGAGAGCTACAGAAATTTTCTTAGATGAAAAGACAGGTAGGCATTAGTTATATATAGTGAGTATGGTAGGTGATGGCAAATATTCCGATGACTCATACCTCTATTTATTGAATATTTCTCTTATGTTTATGTTATTCATACTTAATGATTTTGAATTGCAGTTGTGATACATTGTAAATAAAAACTATTACTATCATTAGTGATGACAAAACTTGTTTTCATTATTTGATTGACATAGATCAATAGGGATTAGTGTAAATTTAAAAAACAAACAAAATGGTGACAACATTGTTGCTCAACGTAAGCAATTCGCCAAATAGTAAACGTTTAGATTATCTTTAAAAAAAATTGTACCTAAAGTTTTCTTTTTCCCCATCTAATGTGAGAATAATGGATTAGTTGAATGTAACTGATTAATGAGCTCATTGATTAATCAATTAGCAAATTACACTTATCACCCACTTGTAATATATATGTTTGTATTATAATATTCTTAATTCTCAATCACTTTGAACTATATGTTTATTTCTGAACTGATTATAAATTTTGTATATAGTTGAAAAAATGCAGATTATTTAACATTAAATTGTATGAATATTGTTACGTCTCCGTTTGTTAATTGATTTCCCGTAAATTCGTT
>NW_013666017.1:547472-616494 GCF_000517525.1 Limulus polyphemus | reverse complement strand
TCCTTCTTTTTTTTTAAAGATTGTACTCCGGAGTATTATAAGCTGTTTCCTAACAATACATGGAATATTACTTGTTTCTGGTGAATTAAAAAAATTTTGAGCAACAGTAGAACTAGAAAACAAGTAAATATTTCACTTGAGTTTAAACGTTTTTCATTAATAAGTTGTGTTTTAAATGTATATCCTTTCATTACAATAAATATCCATTGTTTAAAAAAATAAAGCTATTTTCAAATAATATAAATGTATTTGTAAAGTAATTTTACATATTATGCCAAATTTTTAAACAGTATTCCTACAAAACTATATTTGAAAATGAAGTGCACACAAGTAGATACTATTTCATTTGAATCATGAACACCTGTTAACGTATGAAAAACCATTTAATATTAAGCTACATACAGTGGTCCATATAAGCTTTTGATATAGGTAGTTTACTCATTAAAATAAACTGCAATGCTGAAAATGAGAACAACACTGAAAATTTTCATATATTGGGGTTTCAGTGAATTTATTTTTAATCATTTACCATGAAATGTTGGCACTCTTTTGCTAGGTTTACTATTTACTTGCTCTTATTATTATTTCTCTATGAATATAACTGTGGTACTATATGTGTATATATATTATTATTACTTTTTTTTTTATCAACAATTTGATCACTTAGAAGCAAGGCTTTAATTGACAATTATATTGCATGTTTTTTGGGTTTAGGTTTTTCAACAGTCTTCTTGTTACTGATTATGGGATTAAGAAGTTTATGGAATAACATAATGTTTTCAAAACTATCATGCCTACTTAATTTATAATTCTTTAAGGTAATAATGAACAATTTCAGGATGTTAACCACCACCAGTTTTGCATCCTATTTGATGCAAGCTGTTTATTCTGATAATTACTTTGTAATATTTAGCTTTGTTGTTTACTTCTTTAGTTAACTCTATTATAATTGCGATATTTCTGGTATCTTATAATTATTTATACATTACAGATATTTCTTAGGGTTCAACTTTTATTACTTCCAAGATACCCACTGTAAAACTAACCGTGTGTATAGTTGTGTTGGACACAACATATAGTGTGTTTAGTAAATTATTTTTATTACATTTAACCATATTGAGATGGGTCTTCTTCCTATGGTCAGGGGTCAAAGGCCATGTCATTGCATTTGTAGACTTACATTTGAAATTTTATTGAATTACTATTTTATGAATGTCTGTCAATAAGTTTGGTATCAAATTGTAGATTATAAGTCAAACTTTAGCATTATACATTAGTTAATTTCTTATTTTAAAAGTAAATACTTAAAAAAAAAACACCTAAATATTGATATTTGTGTGTCACGTGGTATGTTGAATGCAGTTTTGGTTCAAATTACCAATACTGACAAGCTAGAATGTAAGATAAAAACCTCCTATCTTTTCTATTTTCTGGGATATTATTATACTTAGTGAATCAAACACAGTGGCCCCCACCCACCTGTTTCATTCTTGGAAATACCTGCACAGCCCAATGATGTGTATAACCAATCAAAAATTCAGAATGTTCCCCACATGGTTTTCTGAGCCTCTGTGAAGTGTTTACATGAGGAGCCCTTTCTTTTCATGGTAGAATCAAGGAGGTAAGGCATTATGGAGCTTGAAAACTGATATTTGTAGACCCAAATACAGCTTAGTTACTAAGCCTGATAAAGTGCAGTGGAATGCTGTGGTATTGACATAGTAATTTATGATTTTTTTATTTCAAAATGCATATACATAAAACCTAAAAAAAATATTTTGTTTTACATCCTCCACATGCAAATTTTGACAAGGTATAGCAAATTATGGCAAGCAGCAAACGAGTACAAAGTTCAAAAGTAGAAGATCATTGTTTTCTAAACTTCTTTAGTTACTCTCCTATGTTTTAAAAAAATAACTGAAATTTAAAAACTTATTTGTGAATAGTAATAATATATATATACATGTGTATAATGTATTATAACCGAAATGTGACTGTATTTTAGAAAATACTGATCAGCTAGAACAAAGCCAAGACAAGTCAGTTTGTAAATGCCAGTTTTATGTGGTAACATGTGTGCACATGCACTGCATCAATGCAACTTCTGTAAAGTTAGTCAGAAACTGCTGAAAGGTAAAAAAATATATATATGTTTAATTTTATGAGATTTAAACTATTTAGACTGAATATTTGTGGTTTTGTGTTATAATTTGTAGTCATTCTAGAATAAAAAGTCTAATTTATATTTAGTTCCTAATTTTTTATGGTGGTTACGAGGTCAGTCAAATTGCCAAACCTATACTGATGTACAATAGTGAAAATAAAAAATAAAATATAAAGTTTTCTTCAACAAAAAATGACATATGATAATTACCTGGAGATTATAGAGATTTCGCATGTGAAATTTGACAATTTTCTGATGCATAAAATTATTTTTTTAACCTTAAAATCAAAATTATTTTGCATGTTGGATAATCAATATTCAAAAAGAAAAAATGCTGGAGCAAATAATTAATTAAAACTCTGATATTTTGTGTATGAATGCCTTGTAATGTTTACTGATAATCTGCAAACATTTCGTGAAGGTACATGCACATTTTATAAAAATTGCAGCATAACTTTATGATTATGGGCTGGGTTGAATCCACACACCCATAGTAAAAGGCATTTAATTTAGGTTACTTTAACTGGAATATTAAGATTTTCATTATTTGTTGCAATTTCATCATTCTTAAATACTAACTTTTATGAAGTGAGTACGATAGTAATGTGTTATGTTAATTTAACACAGATGTTAAATTATTTTGAATGTTAGTCATATCATTCTTTACTGCTCAATATGAGCATATAAAAAAAGAGCATATATAACTAATAAGAGCATATAAAAGCATTTCAACTATACTCTGTTGAGCTTACACTGGCCTTGGGTGGGTTTTATGCTTTACAGTACCAGTAATCATCATACTGGCATTGTTATTTTGCACAGTCTTAATTAAAACATTGTATATAACAGTTATGTATGAAACATCAATTTTAGTGGTGTATAATGCATAACTTGGCAAAG
This sequence comes from Limulus polyphemus, assembly GCF_000517525.1. NCBI lineage: Eukaryota > Metazoa > Arthropoda > Merostomata > Xiphosura > Limulidae > Limulus > Limulus polyphemus. Next base: position 613,430 of record NW_013666017.1, on the reverse strand, counting down.
TACAACCTTACTGAATAAGAAGTAAAACTTTAGATGATTTACTCATTGAAGCATTATATACTCTAAAGTCTAAACTACTTTTCTTTTAATTCTACACATTATATCTTTTGTCATAGCTTTGAGTAAGCTTGTTAATTATTAAGAGGATATATGGTTTAGCTAGCATTAGAGATAGTTTTGCTCATCACATTCTGACATATAGTACCTATGTGAATTTTTTTCAACTTGATTAGTTATCAAACAAAAACAGCAATCTTTGGTACACATATATAAAAATAACTATACAAGACATTATCGAAGCAAGTGATCAGTGTCAAGCACTCAAAATATAACAAGGTAATATTCCTTTATTTTTTCTTCATTATTTACATACCTTTTCTCTATCATTTAGTTGAGTTTGTTTAAACATAATACATGACACTGGTTGGTAGAGCTTGAGGATTAGTGGAATATGATAATCGATTACATTTATTCAATTGATTATTCTTGGAATAATCAGAAAAAAAAAAGCAATTTTGATTACTTGATTTTTTTTGGTGAAACTAATCAATAGGTAATAGAGTTAATTGAGCAGTTTTACTGGGTGGTGATGAAGTTTTTATCACAATACATATAGTACAGGGCTATGTGTAAATTCACATAATTAAGCTTATCAGATGTTTTGTCTGTAGCTAGTAATTGTGCAGTATTGAATTGTAATCTTCAACTACAGTAGCAAAATAAAAGTCTAAAAGAAAAGATATATGCTCAACAATATAGGATAGACTGGATAAGACTTGAAACTTGCCTAGAAGTGTTGGTAATTGTACTCAAACATTTGTTATTTTTGTGTTATCAAGCAGATTTTTGTAATTAATATTCAAAGTGAAGTTTTTGCCCTTCTGGTTCTTTTCCTCAACTTCTTCTTTCAAGGCTATATTGTGAAATTAGAAGTTACTGAGTTATACGTACTACTTGTAAATGTCTGAGTCCAGCACTTTTGAATTTTGAGTATATTTTGTTTCTAAGAATCCTAGTATTAATGTGTGTAATATTCTTAGCATAGAATAAATGATTCATTACAAGTGCAGATTTGTTTATAAAATGAGATCAGAGCAAAACGTCTTTTATTTGCAGATTATTTGAAACGTTTGGAAATTGGAAAGTAGCCTAGTATTATATATTTAACCACAGAGGTAAATCTTTGACATATGAAGACAGCCAATTTTATATTTTTATGGTGAAAAGCTATGAAGCTCCAACAAAGATGGCTAAACAAGTAACCAACAACACATTGCTTTGTTGTACTGGAAAATATATAAGAGAACAGGAATATAGCATATATATTTTAAGTAACTTTTATTATCCCTGTCATTCCAACAATTTCACACTAATGCTGTAAAAAGCTTAACAAATAAATAAATGGAAAACAATTTTTCACTTATGTCATAGATTCAAAAAAGTGTGAAGATTTCATGACTGAAAACGAAAGATATTATAGAGAGTTGGATTAACACTACAAAATATGACAGTCTACTACATTTATTTCTAGGAAGACACTTTTAAGTACTTCTGTCCACCAAATCTAGTCATTTTCATTTTAAACATTTCACTGTAATACAGAAAACATTAGCTTTAAACCAGCAATGACTAAAAATATTATTATACAGTGCTTGAGAGGTTTGGAAATTTATTTATAAGTTATTTTTTAATAGTACAATTAAATCTGCTGGTAAGTATTCATTAATTGTGATGTGGAAAGTTTTGAAAGAAACCACAGGCATTTACATAAAAAGTAATATAAATAGGATACCATATATGCTTTTATACATGTAGTTTCTGAAAAATACTGGATTATTCATATTAATCTTATTCCATGATTTTTAATTTATAAATATTCTAGGATTAATTGGATTGACTATTTCCTTCTAATAAGTCATGCAGTAATATTTTTCACTTTCCATGCAATAATGAATGAACTAAAGAAAAGTATTTGATTGTAAAACTTGTAATCAATACTCAGTCTCTCATATATAATTTTTTTATAGGGTCATCATTTTTCTATGAAGTAAATGCTGCCCTGATTGATTTATTTGGTTTGGCAAAGTCTTGTTTACCCAATTATTGGTTACATTATTATATGTTGACTCATTATAAACAATGCTTCTTACTTTCTTTAGGAAAATAAACAAAAACACGAGCTACCAATAGTTACTCAACATTACTGCATGTTTTCTGTGAAAGTTAAGACATCCAGCAGTTTGAAACATTATGAAGAGTCCTGACCAAACCATTATCTCTCTTCCTTCACAGGACATGTATTATGTGAAAATCTCAAAGTCACTTTTTTAATGGCTAGTTTTAAATTGCAGTGGATCAGAAATATAGTCATTTTAAACTGAGTAAGTAACATGAGATTCTGAATGAACTGTACATCTTGATGTTACTACTATCAATAGACTGACTAGTATAAAAAATCAGATGTGTTAAGCAATGTCGCTTTGTGTGGTTTACTTTCAACATGTTTAAGTTTTAAAATGAAATATCTTTAACAATTCTACAAACATTTCATAATTACACGAAATTTGTAATGTAATTATTAACAAATGAATAAATCACATGGAAATTTACTGACCACATATCAAAACACAGTTTCAAGTAATTTCTCTTTTTACAATTGTGACACTTCCCTAATTTTTAGATAGAATGCAACAATTTATTATGTGTTACATAGCTCTCAATCTACTTTATACTTCACTTAAATAAAATGCATTTTTATTAGGGGTGTCACAGTTACTCAGATAACTGCTATGGTTCACATTCCCTGATTGATTCTTGATTTATTTTATACCTAGTTTTCTATGTATCTTGTCATAAATGTTAGGCATTGAAATTCAATTGCTGTTGAAGTTCACTCGCATGGCCATACATACCACATGCAGCAAATGGTGAATACAAAAGTTTAGAACTTACAGCACACAAAGATTAACTTTCCGTCCAATAATGAACAGATGATCTGAAGTAGTAATCTTAATAGTTCAGCTGTTCTGAAATAGAGAATTGATTTAATAAGCTATTTGCTTTTAAATTCACAAGTGACTGATCAAAACTTAAGCCAAACCAGTTAATGGGTTCAAGCATGATGAGTGACAACCCTAATTTGTATAATAAAACTTGAAGACTGTAAAAAACACCCTGTACGATATCCACAAACTAATATACTGTGCAACACACCTAAATCAAGTAAACTTCTGATTACTGTGCAGAATTTAACATCATAAAGCAGATGTACAGAACTACATAGGATTTTAGACGTTTCATAAATGTCCAATGAAAAAAGTGATCAGTTTCAGCACAAATTGAGAATACAATCAACAGAAACATTTCAAAAAAGTCACAAAATGGACACAACTTTTCGTATGACCCGTACGTTCTCTCATGAAATCACAATTTTCATTATTGAGCCTAATTCTGGAAAATTGGTTTTGTACTCCATCACTTATTAAGAAATAAAAATAAAAGCCATATTTACCAAAGAAGTGTTCTTTGACCACACAACTGTGTAGAATTGAAGCATATCACTGACCTATTACTTTTCCAGAATACTAAAATACTGTTCAATGGTTGTAGAGCAGTAAAACATTCAACAGCTTCCTTTTTTCTGTGTACATTGTAACATGCCATTGAATTGTTTCACGTGATTAAAAAAATTGTAATTAATAGGATCCTTATTTTAAAATTTGACCTTGCATTAAAAAATAATAATAATAAATTATGGTTAGGCCTAATCGATTAGTATGCTACAAATGCATTTCTGTATAATTTAAAGAGCTTGCGAGTACTTTATATTTTCAATCTTTAAAAAAGTGCATTCAAATGATTGATAGAAATTAATTTGTCAGGAAAGATCAACCTCAAATTTTGGGTCTAATTTTACAAAACATTATTTTAAAAAAAGTACTCACTTTGGTGCACTTCTAAGATAGCTCTTACCAGAAAAATATGTCAACAAGTTTGGTTACTTAAAGCTCAAAAAATAAAGATTTTAAAAAATAATATAAATGTAAATGGCATAAAATGCAATGACAAATAAGACTGAAATTATTTTTTATCACACTTTGAACAAGTGGTGTTATTTGCTCTACATTTACATGCTTTCATTCTGTGCATTATTTTTAATATTTGCTGTCTTCAATACAACTTCTTGAGATGCTCGTACATGATAAAGAACTGAAAGGCTACTTAAGGAAAAAATCAGTTTTACAAATAAAATTTCCAAAGTGAGAGGAACCAAGAACAAAATCAAAATTTAAAGAATATTAGTTGGTCACATCTGTACTTATTCATAAGTCATGAAACATACAGAAGTATGTGGAAAGTGGAAAACTCTATCAACTAAAATGTTCAACTATGTTAAACTATCAACTAAAATGTTCTCTGTGTTACTCACTGACTGAAAGAAGAGTCTGTACTTTGAACTTGATAAGGAACACACAAAACACTCTGATGCTATAGCTTAAAATTTCAGTGTACTTCCCATATAGAGAATGCTTTTAAATAACTCTGTACACTGTTCTTGTTATGTTACTTAGTAAACAAAGCAAGTATAACTCTACATGTGAAGGAATATTAAGCAGTACTGAGTGCATACAGTCTATACTATACTACAGATTCATAATTTTTCTTCTAATTATTGATATGTTAATTTTGCAGTTATTTACTGAAGGGACTTCAAAGTTACTTATCCTTAGTTGAATAAATCATATAAAAACTTATAGTAAACTACTTTTTTTAAACAGTTTGTATAGAAGGCCATGCAAATTTCACAAGAATAGAGCATTCTACATTACTATTTCAAGATAAACAAGGTTAATGGAATAAGTAGATATGCGCCTTCCAGCTTTTTAAATAATTGTGAATAAAAAAAATTAATACTTGTCACAAATCTTGTATTGATTTTAAGAATTACAGATTTATCCAAGATTACAAGTATCTAAAGTGTTTAGAACTGAGCCCCTACCACCTTACTATAATTTTGTGGCTATGTCCTTGAAGTTAAGTACTATACAAATAGCATGTATAAAAAATTACACATTACTAACAGTACTGAGAAAGGATACAATAATATTCCATGGTCCCAACCGAACCCAAGTGGGTACAAATCCTTTGTACAAGGCTAAAAATCCTTCTGTTTGTACTGTCTGAGGATGATAAAAAACAATGCACATTAAAACATTGTAGTAAGTGATTCTTATTATACAGTGGTGTAGGAAGGAGTTTCAAAGTGGAGATGCTTGAGATTTAAAGTATAAGGTGCTGTCAACTGGCGTGGTCTGGGTGCAGAAAATTAAGATAATAATATAATTTACAGTTACTACATAAGTCAAATATGTAAAAGTGCCTCTGTTTCTTGTGACAAATGTTGTCCTGTAATATATATACACAGCGTGGTCACAGGTAAATAAACACCACCTTTTCAGAAAAAATGAAAATTTTCAGTCATATTCACATGAATTGATATATTTATAATTTAATTTATATCTAGTAGATCTTCCTTTCACTTTGTGGAGTTCGTTGATCCTTTCGGGCATCGTAAGAATCATCTCGTCAGTTTTAGATTGTGGAATTTTTGCCCACTCTTGCTTCAAAACTTGGAGTAGATTGTTCTTCGAAGTTGGTTTTTTTGGTTGTTACTTGACTTGCCGGTCGAGTATGGCCCAGAGGTTTCCGATGGGGTTCAAGTCAGGAAATTGGCTCAGCCAGGGTAACTTCTGGATAACATTTTCTTCCTGCCACTTTTGGGTGTTTCTAGCAGTGTGACACGGTGCTCATTCTTCCTGGAACAACGTTGTGTTCTTGTCCACGAAATCTGAGGAATAAAGTGGCAAGAGTCCTTCCTCCAATATTTCGACGTATTTCGCAAAATTTATGTTGCCAATGCACTTCAATAAGCTCGATCTCCCACCAACCCAAACAGCTCCCAAAACCATCACGCTGAAACCACCATGCTTCACAGTTGGCTGCAATCTGTTGAGCCAAAACTCTTGGTGAGGCATTCTCCAGACCCATATCCTTCCACTATCCAAAAATTGAGCAAATCTTGATTCGTCTGAGAACAATACGGTCTTCCAAAAATCCAGAGGCTTGGTCATCATATCACTTGCCAACTTCTTTCATCTGACTATGTTGGCAGGTCTTAATAAGGGTTTCCGTCTAGCTGCTCTGCAACAATAACCCAATCTGTGGAGAATCCATTGAACAGATTTCGGGCTCATCCCACCAACTTTGGCCACTTCTGCAGTCGTTAATCTGGGATCCATTTCTATGCTCCTCTTGACAGCCCTTTTTGTCCTCTCCGATGGACCCGGACGGTGCTCAGTTGCTTCCTGAACTGCATGATGATTCTGTTGACTGTCGAAAGCGGGATTTCCAAATTCGGCGAAATTTGCCACTGACTTATTCCACCATCTGCTTGACCAACTATCCTTCCTCTAACAAAATCTGACAATTCAAGAGAACCTTGAGTTCTAGGCATGTTGTAGCACAGGATAATTAGTGTGCAGACCATTTTCATTTATATAGTGCTCTGTGAACACAAATTAATTAGCACAAATCAGTTAAATGACGAAAAATTAGGTGTCTATTTACTTGTGACCACTCAGTGTATATACACTATCCTACCAAAAGTCATGGGACACACACCTCTGATTGCAGGAAAATGGGTGTGATCACGAAATATGCAAATAGGGTGATAAGGCCTATAAGGGTGATCAGTGGTTCGCTCAGAAGTCATTTCAAACTTGTATGCTGATTGATAAGTATTTGGAAAGAGTTAACAGAGTTTCAGAGGGGAAGGATACTTGGATGCCATTTGGAGAAAATGTCTGTAAATGTTGTTGCTCAACAATTAAACATTCCCATGTCGACAACTGGCAACGTGCTGAAGAAATGGAAGTTCACAGGTGACAATGAGCCTGAGAAACAACCAGGTAGGCATAAAATACTGACTGACAGGAGCCGACGCACCTTGAGAAGGTTAGGTTACCTCATCTCTCCAACAGACTAGAGAAGCTGTGTTTGGATATGTGAGCAGCCACAGGCAATCCTATGAGTGTTTGCATGCCAGGAATTTTCATGGAAGAGCTACAGCCCACAAGCCATTCATAACAAAAACAAATGCACACCATCGATTGCCATGGGGCAAGGCACACCAAACCTGGACTGTGGATCAATGGAAATTGGTTCTGTGGAGTGACACGCCACACTATATGCTTTTCCGGTCTGATGGACGTGTTTGGGTATGAAGGATGCCTGGAGAATGCTTATTATCTGAGTTTGTTGTCCCAACATTGAAGTTTGGAGGTGGTGGTATCATGGTCTGGGGCTCATGGTATGGACTAGGTTCACTGGTCGCAGTGCATGGATTCATGAATGATGAGTCCTACATTGATGTTCTGAACAATTCTGTGTCACACATTGTGGCAATTTTATGGTACTGGCCTTTACACCTTCCAATATGGTAATGCTTCATGTCAAAAAGCAAGGATTGTGAACATGTGGTTTGAAGAGAATAACATCGGAACATTGCAGTGTCCAGCACAGAGCCCCGACCTCAACCCAATAGAACATCTTTGAGATGAACTGAAATACAGAATTAGGGCAAGGCCATGATGGCCCTCTTCAATAATGGAGCTTACTATTGTTTTAAAGGAGGAGTGGAGCAGAATACCACCATGACACATTGAAACAGTCATTAAGGCCAAAGACAGGCCAACACACTAATAATTTCTTGGAATAAAGATGTTTTATTCGTGTCTCATGGCTTTTGGTAGGATAGTGTATATATATACATATTTGTATTATTATTATTTGTAAGTATTGAGAAAAACAAGTATTCAGTCTAGAATATTATTTCTAGAAAAGTCTGTGAATTTTTAAGAAGAAAGTTACATAATCCAAGTGCCTTTGTTGAGTGTGTCATGAGGAGTATTCAGCAGCCAAAGTATTAGTAAAGTGATATGGCTTTATGTAAAATACAAAAAGGGAAAGAACTAGTTAGAAACAAAAGTAAAATAACTAGACTACTACTTGTATTGTAGCTTGTCAACAAGCAGGACTAAAGAATTGTTCAAACCTTTAAGCTACGTAAGAATGTTTATTAACTATATATATAATAAGAATTGTAAGTGGATCAACTATTAATCTCAAAGTATACACTTGAAGTCTCAGTAAAATATATTAATATAAGTAAAATTAACAACATTAAATCCTTTTCAACAAATTAAAATTTCCATTTTTTGTATTACATTGTACACATACTTGTAACTATTCCTGAGAAAGAAAATACAAATGTTTCATAAAATGGTGGAATAATTTCTTTTTCTCAACTACAAATACATCTGGAAATGATTTAAACATTAATTTTTTTTTTTGCATTTCTAAAAGCCTGAACAAATTAAATAAAAGTAGTGCAAAATCTAAATAAAATAAAAAAAGATTTGTTGGAAATTATTTCCAAGGGCAAATAAATATACTTCTTACCAACACATTGTGTGTCAGGACTTTTGACTTTAGAATTAAAGATTTATAACCAAGCAGTAATTGTGATACGATTTCCCACTTAAATATTCATTTAAAATAAATAAGTTATAAATATTCTTAAATGGTTAGAAAAAATGTTTAAGGTGAATAAGATTTACACATATATATGATGTAGATATTCTTAGTGAAGAAGTGTCATACTTACTTGAACTGCACAGTGCAATGAGCTTGTGTACATAACCTCTGCTCTACTACCATTTACTACAGCTGCTTTGAGTCTCCTCTGATTCATCAGTCGAGTCTGTCAAACACGTTGTGTATTTAAAATATTACCTTTATACACACAAAGTACAATAATTAAATTGTCTACCACAAATCCTACACTTTTATTTCAGTTATGTAAGTAATATCCACCTACATTAAAAATTACAGAAAAAACTTGGCAAGCTATGGGACTTCTTCTTGTGTTTGATGAGCACTTATGGTTTTGCACATACATTTTTTAGTGGAAAGTTCTTGAAATCTTAAAAACAAATAATTAATACATCTTTTCTTAATTAAATATCAAACTGAAATGGGTTTTAAAATTGACAAACCATTCTATAGTAGTATAATAGTTTTAAAACCAAAAATGTTTAGACACAACAAACAATTTATACTATACTTCCATCAAAGATATTTATAATTTTGTTTTTCACATTTCCATGGGAACAGAACAAAATTTATCTAATACACTCTCATTACTTTGCACTGATCCTTGGTTTTACTTAATAAAGAATAACTCACCCTAACCACATCAACTGGAGTAGATGCAATGGCTCCTGTAACTCCAGCTATAAAACTAGATCTAAAAAAAATAAATTAAAAGCCTTACTGATAAAAAACACATCTACACAATTCTTTGCCAAAATGATATGCATTTTTTTTATTGTAACTTCTGTACTCTTCATGGATATCCACTCATTCTTCTATCCATTCTTTTTAATAGAGAAAAAAGGAAGCCAAAACAACATACAAAATCTGATGCACTGTGACTGAAACTTAACTAAGTAATGATTATAGATAGATAAATTAGTAAAGATCTATTTCCCAAAGCAGTATAGCTAGTGTAGGATCCTAGTAGAAGATCCTTTTAATCTTTTCCCTATCAGTGGACTTAGAAATAGCAACTTTTGTTTTGGTCAACAAAAACTGCCTTTTGTATTAAAATAAATATTTCTCTACTGATTCTCTTTATTTGAAAAAGCTATACAGTTTTGAGATGGGAAGCAAAAAAGTTATTACAAATAAACTATGTTATTTTTATAGACATGACTCCACCTAAATTCCAGGAGGTGAGAAATATAACCATAAATAAACCCAAGCAGGAGTCACAAATAACTTGTACTTGCTTGTGTGTAAATAATTCAAATTAAAAAACATTATATATATATATATTTTTTTTTTCTATTTCCAATATGCACTATAAATGCACAAGTACATTTGCCAAGTTTATAAATTTGCATGTAGATCTCTAGGGGTAAGTTGACAAATAATCTTGTAATTATAAAAGTTTTTTATTTATACACTACATGCTAGACATAGCAAACTTCTCAAAGAAGGAAAATGAAACTATAAGTAATACAGCAAACCTTTTTAAAAGACCAACATTACATATGTTCAAGGTGTTATCGATGTATGTGAAACTAAAAAGTCTTTAAATATAAAAAAGAATTAGTGATAAGTGATGCTATGGCTCACTCGTTATATTGCATCATGACTTACACTGTTTTAAGTATAACCTGTAGTATTTGAGTTATCCTAATCCATAATGTATAATAGATTAAAGATTAGGATAACTCAAAGAGTGCAAGTTATACTAATAACTAAAAAATGATCACCCAAAACTAGCACAGGATAGTATATAATTACAGAGCTTTGCATTTTTTCTCCTTTAATGTGGCTTGCATGAATTTACAAGTACAATCAAGAACATTATTGCAGAGAATTTAATGATAGTGTTGCTCACCAACTTATCTAAGTGTAGGCAACATTGTTTATCTATTGAAAATTCTCATTAAACAGACATGACCAAATAAAATTGCACCCTCATATGTTTTCATTTAGGTTCCTCCAGATCAGTTGCACCTACCTGTATTATAACAACAGAACAGTGCTCACATTTTCCCCCCTAAAGTGGCATTTTAAAAATTAAAAAGCATTTTTCACAGATCAAACATTATTTCCATGACTCAACTGACAATTATTCATCAGTTAATATCTGATAAGCATCGTGGCATTAATCAGCTACTAGCAAAATTATCCAGAACCACAACCAAGTAAAACATTTTACTCATTAAGTTTTTCATTCCTGTTTCCTGTAAAAAAACAAAAAAACAACAACAACAAAAAAAAACAATAGCTGAAATTTAATTAACCCTTTAACAACTGCTACACTTTTGAAATACCTTTCTGTGAAGTCACAAAGTGTTACCGAGTTGCAGTCAAAAGAAAACTCTTAAAGAAACAATTAAAACTTCAGTTTTTTTTATCATGTGATGCAAACAGATTTGGTTGCTGCTTATGTTTCTGTTCAATTTTGTCTCAGTACCTGTATGACAGTCTAGACAAGCTTCTACAAGTACAAGGTTGAACTCTAAACTTTAGTTTCATTTTACAGCAGCTAACATTCCAGGAAGGAGTTTATTTCTTTTTCCTTTCTGATAGATGCCACGCCCACCTTCCAAATTTGCTAAGCAACATTTTTTCTAAACTTTAATGGATAGTCAATATTCAAAAAGAAAAAATGCTCGAGCAAATAATTAATTTAAAAATCTGATATTTTGTGTAATTTTTAATGATAACATGCAAAATTTCATGAGGATACATGTAGATTTTAAAAAGTTATAGTATAACATTATGATTACTTGGAAGGATACAGGCTGGGTGGAATCCACCCACCTGTAGTTAAAGACATTTAACTTGGGTTGCTTTAATTGAAATAATAATATTTTCACTATTTGTTGCAATTTCATTATTCATTAAATTTTTATTTTCATAAATATTAATTTTTGATGAAGTTTGTACCATCTTGCTATCCAACTCCATAGTTAGATAGTGAAGTGTTATGTTAATTTAACACAGATGTTAAACTATTCTGCAAGTTAAACCTTCAAAGCCATTTAATATGCATTCAGTGGTCTCAACATTATTAGGGAGGATTATATAAAGTTTTGTATATACTGGTATCACACTTTTCAAGGGACAATCAATGAATGGTGGATAGTGCATTAAATTGAATAACTAATTTTGTGTGTTAAATGCTCTGTTACATTTTTTAAAATTTTTTGTTCATTATCAGTATTGGTTAAATGTTAAATTTATATGTATTTATATATTTCATTATTTTACATTGTTATATCAAGATTTATGAGTAACCTAAGTCTTCTTAGCTAGTTAAACTTGGTGAAATATTATTGGGATTATGGCCACAAATATTGGTAAAACTGGGTGTACCCAACTGATGATTCTAAGTATTCTAATTTTTTACAAGTGATATTGGTATATTACATTACCTATATTAATTACTGAGATAATTCTTATTTCTCTGTGTAGGTATTACAGCTTGTTTTGGTCAAAAGTTAATGATGAATTTTTTTATTTTCAAGATAAAGTACCTTATCAGAATCAAATTGTAAATATCAGGCCTCGGCATAGAGCCCAAAACAGCATTCCACTTAAGAAACAAGAAAAGGACCAGTCCGTCACAAATTTTATCCCTACATTGTAAGTACCATGTTTATCCATTATCAAATAAAAAAACAATTAACATATTGCCTAGTTTGTTATTTAATAAAAAGTTTTGTATTGATTATTGATGCCTTTTATTCAGCAGTAAAGGAAATAAATATAGATTAGTCATATTGTTGAGATCAGTGTCCCTAGCACTTAACTATTTTTTTCACCTTATTCATATTACTCTGATAGACAGTTAAATTGCATTTAAGTTTTACTTTTATATTTTAATTAATTATGTATTATTTGTGTTTTAAAATACATATTTGAAAGGTACAGTGATTATTTAAGTTTTTCTACTCATTGCTTTGCTAGTCAACGGTTACAAAAATAGGCGAGTGTAAGCCAGAGGCTAAAGCGTCGCTGCCAATCATAACGTTACATGGCCCGCGGCCATTTGTTTATGTTTCGACATAAATAATAAAAAATAAATAATTGTGAAGAAAAATAAAACATTAAAATTAAATTATAAATGAAAAGGTAAAATGTTGAAATTAAAAGAAGAGATAAAAGGTAAGTACGTATTCCCAGTTCATAGTTTTAAACATCTCATTGCACTGTATGTTGATGATAATATCTAGAGTTAGTGACATAGTAGAGAAAATGGAAAGTAAAATATAAACATTTACCTTTAGAAAACTTTTGATATTCATTTAGCAGGTTCTAGAGATTATGCAAATGAAATGTGAAAACCTATAAGATAATAAAGAGTATTTTTTATACTCAAAATGAAAATCACATTGCAGATAACCTACTCGAAATCCAAGTGAAAATAACTACATTAAATAACGAATTTTCTTAGAAATATTAGAAAAAATTCCAAATTAAATATTTTATTTTTCTGAAACTATGTACTTTTATGAAGGTTCTTGTCAAATTTCAAATAATTTCACCTACTACTTTTATTTTTGGAACAAAATATAAAAATAGCGTCATTAGATCCTACAAATTGTAAGATCCTGTAGTCATAGGGTTAATTATGTTTTATTAAAAGTATTTAAATAAGCAGACCAGCAAGTCATATGACAACAACATTCAATATAAAGTTGTGGTGGAGTGGCATATAACTGAACTATATTTTGACATTGTCTGGCATTTCTTAGTGTGGTGCTACTGAAACGTGATTACCTTTTGGGAGGGTTGTAACTACCCATTCCAACACAAAATATTCATACACTTAGATCATAAAGATGTGTTTAGATAAAGGATTTAGAACTCCCAAAACACAAATATCTCTTGTACCTAATGGCATTAACCCTATCTCTATGGGTATCCTTTACTGCACATGACACAAGGTTTTAGTGTCTTACATTCAAAATTTTATTAAACTACTTTTTATAAGTTTTAAGTTCTTAATTCTACAAGGCAATATAAAAAAAATCCTGAATTTCCCCTAGTGTGACCCATGTGACACATTTTCTCTTAGCATGTCATCTTCCCTATTTTATCCACCACCCCTCGAAAAAGTACGAAATTAAATGTAAATTACTCTATAAAATTGTCATTGCTCAGACAAACCAAAATTTTTATAGTATTCAATTTTGTTTGGTTACAGAGCTATCGAATAGAAAATCACACCCTTCCTGCCACAGCCACCTGTCACATTCTCTCTTTCAGAATTCTTTATCAGTTCTCTCTTACGTTTAATTATATATTACCTATAACTAATAGAAAGTCAAGGTTTTCACCTATCAAATGATGTATTGTATAAAGTTATGTTCTGAATGGTTAAATGTCAATTTCACTCAGAGTACCAGCATTATTCCCATGAGAAAGTTAATGACTAGCTTGGATGAATTTGTCATGACTCTTGTCGCATAGCTAAGTAAGCCAGAAAAATTTTAGAGGTAAGGGAATTTGTCTCCTTTTTGAATATTATTAGTCTATATTGTTTGGTGCATTATTTAATTAAATAAAATTTTTTAAGTGCATTACTATCATTAGTATAAAAAAATTAGGGTTAATTCTCAACAACAATCGACAGTAAGAAAAAAGAAGATTGGTTAAGTATTTTATTTCTTGTTTTTCATGTTTATTCTTTATGTATAATTATAAAAGTAACTAAAAAGTAAAAATAAGGATCCTTTTAGGTTAGTTAAGATTAGATTAGGTAAAATAAATAATAATATAAAAAAAAAATAGCTTCACAAGGCACACACGTGAACATGTAATTTGATAGCGTAACATGAGCTGCACGTTCCCCAAGTGATTTACAACTTATAATGACACAGATAGTAGTTAGACATGGTTCAAAGGGCAATAAAACAATAAAATGTAATTATAAATAGATGTATACTATTACAAACTTAGAGCTACTTAGGATAAACGAATGTCGTTTCATGTTACAATTTGAAGTCATTCTAGAAAGAAAAAAAGGGTAATTTAGATTTATTTAGATTTTTTTTTTGGTGGTTATGAGGTTGGTCGAATTGACTGATTCCGTTTTGAGATATGGTAGAAAAAATAACAGATAAACTATAAAGTTTCACTGAAAAAAAAACGTTTGAAATGCATTTAGGACGTTTTAGGAATTAAATAAAGGAAATGTGAGATTTTTGATATGAGGAAAAGTATTTTTAATTTTAACATGAAAATTACTTTTCACACAAACTGTTCAAAACAAATACTCAATATATTCATGGACAAATTTTTATTATATTTTATTTAAATATTTCACTAAAAAATATGATTTTTTTTATGTGAAAGACTTGTATTATTATCTGAAAGACTGCCAGATTTTGTGAAGATATACACACTATATTGAAAGTTAGAAGTATTAAATCTATAAAGACTTTAAATGAGTACAAAGAGGTCACGTGATCAGTCAAATTGACAGAGCCTGTGTTGAGAGTTAATAACAAAAGAAGTGGTATCCCAACTGTGGTAAACAAATTGATGCACCTTATAAAGAATGAAAATCCACAAACACAAAAATTCAATGGCAAAAGCTATCCATATGCCCCAAGCAAAAGTACATAACGTAACCAAGAAGGATCTCTAACTGTACAATTACATGTACATAAGTTACTTCCATGACACATACAGGAAAGGAAGACCAAACTGCATGAATGGTACCTATTAGGGGGTAAAATGGCAGCATGTGGTGACACTCAATAGAGCACATATGCAACACGTCATGCCATTTTCCACTGGCCCATGGGTAAAAAAAAATTCAAGTATTAAAAACATGTTACAAAAATTTTAGAAGCGATTCATGATCATCACTGGATACTGGCCAGGAGCAAGTTAAGGACCAGGTCAAGTGACCTCTTTTTACTATCAGACCAATGTTCTGAACTCTTTATACTATATAAAAATACTGGCTCTGTTTGGAAATGAGACCAACAGGATATGGCTTCCAGACATACTTTCCATTCAACTATTTCATACATCAAGCAGGTGGAATATGAAACAGGTGTTCATCCATGCTGTTACATTCAAGGACATAATGGTCAAGTCGATGGATATAGTGACTATGGATTTCTGTGCGATCAGACTGTTTAAATGGGCACTGGGAAACTGTTGTCCTCATACACTATATGAATTATAAAAGCAGTCAGGAAAGTGATGTGCATATGATGGAGCCATCTGCAAATGAAACTATGCTGCAGGCCTATTGTCAACATGCACATTCCTCAGACAGAGCATGTCTAGACAAGGTTATATAACATACTCAATCCTCTTTTTATCTGTTACATTATAAAATGAAGTTGGGGTTTTCCTTTAGTTCAAAATTTAAAATACTGTGTCCTCTTGGACATTAATTGTTTATCAAAAAATACAACATCATTTAAGCAGAAAATATTTTGAGTTTGGTAGTCAGCAAACCTACATATTTATAATGAGCAGACATTTTAGTTTTTGGTCAGGCAACAACTGTTCCTGACTAGTTGAACAAGGAGTAGAATCATCTGACAACTTCTAATATACACTTGGGATCAAGCTGATTGTGAAATAATTAATACAATGGTTCCCTCATATAGAGAATCCTTTGTTATGATAACTGTATGTGAAGTACTCAGATCACAAACATCAGCATTTAATTAAAACTGTCATGAAACACAAATGGTATTTATTTATAGCTCTTAAGAGAATGATGCTTCAAGTGACTTTTTTATGTGAGTACAGAACTGTGGTTACTGCAGAATGCATATTACTTCAAATTTAACTTTATTATAAGTTACACACAGTAGTCATACCTATGAAATCTAAATATATGAGCTCCAACAAAAGTCTGAGAGTTTGGATCTTTAAAAACAACAAATATTTGTACATACATGAAATGTGTGATAACATTATCTGCCAAAACTCCTGACAAAATAAGATTTTTCTTAGTGATGTCATAAACAGGAAGTTCTACACCAACTACGATTGCTGCTCTTTGGGCAGTTGGCCCCACTCCCTAAAAGAATAAAAAAAAGAAACATTTTGATTTTCTTAGCAATACCTTTGTCTTAGAGTAAATGTCTTTTGAAGTTTAAAGGCACAGATAATCAATACATGACAAGTACAAGTAGCGTTAATAAAACACCTATGCTCCCACTAATGTTATACTTCATGTTTAAAGTCTCCCTATTTCTTTGATTTTGATCTTTAATTCATGACCTTCAAAAGTTAGATATATCTAAGTCTTTGTATGTAGTACCTGTTGTATAAGTTTGGTCAAAACTCATCCATTCAAACTTGAGGTAACTTGTCCACAAGATTAGGAAGGACAGGTGAAGAGAGGGATTGGGGCAAACTGCTATGACTTACTCTGCTTCACAAAGCAGTGGGGCATAATTAAAATATAAAACTTATCAATTAATATAAAGTAAATGCAGGTTTTTTTTTTTAATAATGCTTTTTTCCAGTAAAATGAGAGTTTATCACACGGTACAATCATATCACTTTTCAAGAAACTGTGTAACATATGAATTGTCAAACAATGAAGAAAATATGACCATTTTAACATTGAAAAAAGGTAACATAACTCACTTTCCAGAGGCCTCGGATGCCTTCACTTTTGTAGATATTCATGAAGCAATTAAACATTCCTTTTTTGGCATACTGTTGGTGTTGAGCCTGCATTCGCACCTAAAAGTTGGTAAAAAGATAATTCATGAACATCACATGTCAGAACAAAGATATCTTAAAATGTCAAGACAAGTAACTTCATGTTGTCTTGTCATATAACTTTGGATAATGAAAGGGTTGAATTACCTTTATGGGTAATGACAACCTGAACTATTAGGAAAAATTGCTACTATCATACTTCCTAAAAAACATTCAACACAATAGTTGAATAAAGATATAATACCTTTCAATATTGAACTTTTAATTAAAGAAAGTTTATCTATAATAAATGAACACTGAACTTTAGATAATAACGCAGCTTCACAACAATTAATTCTATTCTGAATACTTGTATAATATTGTTACATTTGTTGTATTATCCTATTCTTTCTTGTTTATTTGTTTGTCTTTTAATTTACTTCATCCTTTTATTCTGTATTTTAATAACTATTTATAAAATCTTTGAACTTTATAAATTTTTGTACCTAATATTTTACCCTGTTCAATATAGCTTGCTAAAGATGGAATATGTATATTCCAAAACATTCAAGAATTAAATGTTTGTTACTGTACACACACATCAAATATTCATTGTTGCTCCCACTGTTCTACTGTTCATTATTAATCCATTTCTTTTATAAGTACATATTTGTACTATATTCTAATGTACTGATAATTTTGTCAGACACTTGGATCATCAACAAAATGTGCAAAAAAATATATCTAAAAACCTTTAAAACATCAGTAGGGTTGGCAATAGATGATGATATAACTCCAGCAGTAACTCCACATATAACATTCTTCAGCAATGTTTCATCTAGAATAAAGAATAATCATGTTTTGTACTTGCATCACAAATATAATTCTGATACAATATCATGATAAGTTGGCTAATAGTACTAGTACTCCCATTTGCAGTTATCACACACAGAGAAAGAGGAGCAAATATTTATGTTGTCACAAACAATGAAGCTCTGAACTATTTTAAGGTCAAATTGTATATTCTATTGGATTTGTGAATGATTATTATGATGAAACATGAACAATTATAATCAACAAAAATTATAAATCTAAATATACTATAAAAGTATGTAGAAAATTCTTTATAATCTTTGCTTTATACCAACTTATCCTGGAATTTTTAAACATGTAATTTGGTGAGAGGTCATTATGAATTTTCATTGTCATCATTACCATATGTGGCTGTAATTTTTAAAATATAAGATATTTGGAATAATAACCATAAAAACTACAGTAAGAAAATATTTCGAACTTTTTTCCCCATGCTCACTACTTATGTTTAAAGCATTAACAACATAACCTCTACTAGATTTATTGTTTGTTTTTAAATGGTCTTACTTTATCACATGTGAAATAAAGTGATGTATTCACTTTTATATTTATATTTATCTGCTAAAGAAAGTATACTGACTTCAAAGATACACAAATACTATCTATCCTTATCCATTTCTTTTGAGGATAACAGCCCCAATTATTCAAGACTTTTTCTATCTGTTTTAATGCTTAAGAAATTGCTTTTATTCATATTACTCATAAGCTCTCAATCTTTCACATTAACACTTTGTGTCCTTTCTCTAATCTAAAAAAGTATAAGTTCATGTTAGTCAAGGCCAAAATTTGAAAATTTATTTTTTGTTTTGAAAATCATAATATAAGATACTTGATGTTTTCACTGTGACCATTAAGGTAGCAGCACATCAGAGTTCCCAAAAATAATACTGGTATTATTTACTATATGTACATTTCTACCTCTCTATTTGTAATTTATTTGTATAAAACTTCTGTAAGTAACAGATTAAAAATACTTTGTTATATTAATATGTCAATAAATTTTACACATTTCACAAAGGAGGAGCTTGATAACACAAGTAACTTTTACATCACATACACTTACTCATTGATAAGGGAAATAATATACAATCACATTTCAACTTCATAACTTTTTGTTAATCTGCATATCCAATTATGGCCTACTTAGAAAACAACCAAAAGTACCAAAGTCCTGAAGAAATGCATAAAAAATATATTTAATATTCACTAAACAAACCTGAAAGTTTATTAACTGACTTCCTACACATGAGCAAAAATGGAAGCCAAAAAAGCTAACATAATATCTACCCGTAAGCCAAAGTGAAGTTTGATTCAAAAACATGGAGATTGAATTTATGGAAATAAGTATACTTTCTAAATCCTGGAAAAAGTTCTTTGGAGTTTATCTCTCAGTCAACCTTACAAGGATTCACCTTCTCACTATAATCTTCATATCCTTAAGAGACGCATTTAATGGGGGATGAAATTAAGAGATTAAGTACCTTTTCACATCAGAATGAATAACTGTGAAAATAAAAACTGGAACCACATTCAGAAACCATATGTTGAGAAATTGACAGCAAGTATACTTGTTGTAAATGATGTAGATTCCATTTAATCAGCAAAACAATCATTCAGTGACCACTGTAACAGCAAAACAATGTGCAAAAAACCTGATTTATATAAAAAGAGTTAGGGGAAACTACAGCATGACAAAGCAATGAATTGGATAATAACAAATATGGTTACTTCAGTAACACAACATTAAAAATTCAACCAACAAACACTAATCTAGGTGAATGATGATGATGAGACATAAATAGAACACTGTTCAAAAGATGGAGATACATCACTAATTTCGATAGCAGATTTGAGATTATTAGAATAAATAATGAACATTTGTATCTGATTCAGGCTAACAAGTCTTAAGCCAAAATAAATCAAAATTAGAGATGAGATATCTTAAAGTTATGAAACAGATCATATCAGGTCCTCAAAATGGAAGTAATCAGTCTGAGCTACAAGAGTAGATAATTACTAAAAGAGTTCATTACATGTTATTCAAAATCATAATAAATAGGGGAAAAGCTAAACACCACATTAATATAGCTATTTAAAATACATATATCAATTCTAGAGAAAGGTAAAAATCGTTTGGGGAGGGGGGAGACAACAGTAAAATTCACAAAATGTTTCTCTTGTAAGACAGCAGCTAGATAAAGAAGGTGAAGTAAGAGTTTAAAAATATACAACACAGTCCAAATTTCACATCACACATATTCTGTAAATAGATCATGAAGCCTATAAAGATATGAAACAGTAAGTCAGTATGAGTGAAATATCATACACTTTAAACTTGTTTACAAGCCATTTCAAAAACCTATAACATCAATGATAAAGTTTACAGACAGCAAAAAGAAGCATTCTACCACAGATCTAGTGATGTTTTTAAAACCTGCATATTTGGGATAAGTATTAAAACTCAGTGATATTGCTCTAAGGTCCCTACTCAATAGGGTGTCACACCATGATATCAACAGCATATCTGTAAACATTTCTGTTTAACTCAAAGATGATAAATATTCTGTAATGAGCAATAAGACTGTACCTGATATCAAATTGTACTATTAGTTTTTAAAACAATGTATATAGCAGAATAGGAACTTAATATGAAAATTCAACCAACATATATTTTAACAAACAATACACATCACATCGCATGCATGCACAGGGTAATTTATTTCCAAAATGTTGACCATAAATGTCCCTTTTTTTCTTTCAAGTTTATAAAAATATTGAATCCTATTTTTTTGGCTGCTTTAATGAAATTAGCAGCAACACTTGTTAGTAATCACATATAAGCATACTTTACTCATTAAATGACCAGTAACTGACTCCTTGTTCTATTTTCCTTAAAATATTATAAAAACATTCCAGGAGAAAAATTTGTGCTTTCCGTATGAAAAATGTTTTTGATTGTGGTATTTAGTATTTGAATGCACTAAGTTTATAACATCAGTGTCCAACAGTTTTTTCATAATTGCCAAAATTGTGGAGAATGTGTTAATGTTTTTGCCACATTACAAAAAAAATATGAACTATGTTTTTACAGATATAGAGGGGTACAAAAATACACAGTTTTCAATTATTTATTGATAGAATATTGCAGTAAGGTTTCTCCAGTATTTTATCCACAAAATAAATAAAAAAGTGGAAACATTTTAAACTGGTACATGTATAAATGAATTTTATTAAAAATTATATCTAAAAAAGATAAGTGGTAGAAGTAAAGCACCAATTTGCCACAGGTCAATAGCTGTTTTACCATGTTAGACACTACTGGTTTATAAAATGCAAAACAGTTAAGTGACTTGCCAAGACTACCAACATAATAGGTTAGGTACGTAGATATCTGAATGAATCTGATGGCCATTTTTGACATTTCAAAGACTGTGAGCTTAAACGCATTCCACAACACAATATCTACTAAACACCTGTAGTACAAAAGACACTTCGGGCTAAATTGTGCAATAAAAAATGACAAACTAATTGACTTATCTGGCAAAGAGACATCAGATTTAGCAACACTTTCAAAACCTGAGTATCAGGGGCAAGTATAAAAGCTCAGTGATATTGCACTCAATAGGGTAGTGATATCAGTACTCTAAATGTCTAAAAACAAATGAAAAAATTCACATAAAACCTTTAAATATGAACACTGCTGTCTGAGATGGGGCTCCAAGGTATGACAGATCCATTTCCCAAATACCTTTCCCTTTGTCAAAATACTATCTACACCCACCCCTCCTAGACACACATGTTGACACCATCTTTACTTTCCTACTCCTAATTTCATTTTTGTATAGTTCAATGAAGTTTCAAAAGCTCCCATGCACACATGATGATGTCTAACTTATAAATGCATTACATCAAATTAAGTTCTTTAAAATGTCCAACAGAAGTATCTTTCCTTAAAGTATAAATATATGTAAAATGAGGAATAATCATTGTGAACACATTTAATGGAATGGTTAAATATTTCCCAATGCATTCAACATACTTATTTTTGTGTAATTAATCACATTTAAGGAAACAAAATTAAATTTCTGTAATTTACATTTCTTTTAATGTTTGACACAGAAAACATTTTCAGAAGGATAATTTCTTTCTTTTCCTTAGTTAAGTCTTTAACAAATCAAATACAAAACATTTAATCAATAAGCAATTTGCAACTGACACCATTTCCTTGTTATATATCCATGAAGACATTGGGTGGGAGTGAAAAACACTAATATTGATTACTGATGAAAGATTTAAATATCCAAAGCTACTGTTAACTGCACATATATCTTTAAAGTTTATAAGAATTATACAATACACCTAGAAGTACTATGCATTTTTTGATTTCTCAAAGTTAACATTTTCCTGAACTGAAAATGTATTTCTGATAGATACTTTCTCTCGATTACTACTGCCCTCTTTTGGTGCAAATTTTCAATGCTTGCCACTAGCCTTCCACCTCCCACTGCTGCATATTCACATGTAAATGATTATGCAGCAACTCTCCACCAACAGGAGTGCAACACAATTCCTATTGTAACCAGCGCCCTCTCCACATTTGCACCCGTTAATCAGTTTGAGATTGGTCGGAAGACCCACATGACATATCACCGGAAGTGGGGAGGCTGGGTGGGAAATGTGAGAGGAGGTGAGTATCTATCAGTAATATAATACTCCCTCTCAAAAAATAGCAAGAATTTCACATTGAACTAATGGAGGGCTGGTGAAAAAATGATCCACCTTTAGGAAGTGCCCAAAGAGAAAGCATGAGTTGTGGAACCACAAAAGAAAATATCACATCTCAGCAGGAGACTGCACCACATCTGTTCCAAGTATACTCTTTTCTATTTTATGACTGGGTCACGAACATAAGAGGCAGAAAAACATTAAAGAATCCCATAATACATATTACTGATTAATGGGACCCCTAGGTGTTAAATGGCTTGGGAACAACAGACCATAGTAGTAGTTCAACCTCATCCAACACCTGGCAGAATCTGGAATTGTACAACAGATCAGTGGTAAGCAAAGGATCACCTAACTCTTCACCTTGAAACAGAAATTGGAAGGGAAGATGAGCTTCCATACCAAAATCTGTCTCCACTTGCATGCATTTCCAATCCAAATAACATCTGATGCACCACGAACTGACATCCATTGGATGATAGGAAGGAGGAAAGCTCCGGTGAGATGACCTCTCCAGTCCAAAACCTGGCAGCACTGAGTATGGTTCTTCCACATCACAGTAGGAGGAGGATACCCACCCATACACAAGTGGGAATACATGTTCTGCATCCAGCTACAACCAACACCAGATCCATCTGGAACCAAAATCTAGTAGATGGTAGGAAGAGGTACCACAAACCCGGGGTGTATCTCCAGTCTAAAACCTGGCAGCATTGGGCATTTTTCATCCAGTCCATGGCAGGAGGACTTACTTAGTTGGAGCATCTCCAACCAGCACCTGACCCCCTAGGAACCACATCCAGAGAATGGTAGGTAGGAGAAATGTCCCAGCCTAAAGGACAAACTGCGATATATATATATATATATATATATACATTTACTTATGTATAGTCATGAAATGTTGGAGTACTTCAATTAAAACCTGGCAATATCTAGCATTGTACATCAGGTCCATGGTAGGAAGGCCGCCATGCCATGGACACATGATTCTAATCGTGGCTGGGCCATATCCAACCAACACCAGACCCACTGGGAATGTACATCCAGAGGATGGTAGGAAAGAGGAATGCCATGATGGGAAAAAAGCAATCTGTCAGATATATTTACATCAATACAGCATAGTGCTACAACCAAAACCTGGTGGTATCTGAAACTGTACATCAGGTCCGCAGTAGGTCCGCTATACACCATTGATACTCACCCTACTCTCAACTGAGTGGTATGATGCATCACTCAGGAGGACAGGCCTCCATGGTCCACCACCACAGCAACTAAGAACTGGTAAGTGGCAAGGACTCCCATATTCCACTAGGAGGGAAAAACATGTTGAAGAATCAAGAGGACCTCATCACTGGAGACAGTGCAATGGGTGATTGTGATACCCTATTTTGAAAAGCAGAGCTACCACCTGGTGGCATCGGGAATTGTACATCAGGTCTACAGTAGGAAGAGTCTCAATGCCATAGAGCATCAGAGATTGGGAGCAATCCATGTCTCCTTTACACATGTGTGTCCATGAGTGTACAGTCAGGGACAAACATATTTATGAAGCAAAAGACCACTAGAGAGAACTACTAGTGGTCCTATGGAACATCCCATCTCTACGGTGCACGTAACCTAATCCTACAACATAATTATTTTGGCATAGATGATAATTGAACAGAGACACACAACCAACACCTGGCAGCATCTGGAATTGTAAATCAGATCTGTGGTAGGAAGAGCTACAACATAACAGACATTGAGCATGATCACAGGATGGACAATGTGGATTTTCAAAAAAACAACAACAAAAAGTATCCCTGGTCAGGCAGCACTCACCACAGAGTTGGATCCACAATACACTAGCAAAAAAGCCCCTGTAAATACAAGTTTGTAGAATAAAGCAAAATGTTAACAAATTTGAGAGCCAAAAAGTACACCTATACAGCATTACTGCCAATTGAAAAGTGATTAACAAGTGCAAATGTGAAAAGGGCATTGGTTACGATAGGGGTTGTGTCTTGCTCCTATTGGTGAAAAGCTGCTGCATAATCATTTACATGTGGATATGCAGAAGTGGGAAGTGGAAGCACAGTGGCAAGAATTGAAAATCTGCATCAAAAGAGGGCCGTATTAATTGAGAAAAGCTATTTTGTGAGAGAAGGTAAGATATCATTTCAGAATATATTTTCATTAAATCTGAGTACAGAGTGAAAAAATATGGAGGTAAACTGTAGGCACAGCTAAGTCCCTGATCAGTGCCATAATTTGGGGGTGAGGAGCAAAGGAGAGTAGAAAATGAATTATTTTTAAAGGAAGTCCAGTGTACTTTATATTTAACACAGAGTTTAAAGGTTTCAAGTGTTCTTACTAGCAAATGCTAGTGGGTTTAACCCTTTATCTCAGTTGATAGAGCACTCGCCTGGCACATGCAAGATTTCAGGTTCAAATCCAATGTCAGGAAATATTGTGAGAAAATAAATTACCAGTATAGTAACATTTTAAAACATGGTAAAAACCATTACTATGATTATTATGCTGGCAGAATCTACAATTTGTAGAACATTATTAAATTATAAATTATCTTGACTTTATAGTCATTCACCCACAAAATTATAGTTTTCTCAATACTTTTGTGAACATCTCTGGGTCTACTGAAGCCAATAAAAACAAATTCTCTCCTCTATGCAATTCTTCTTTTTTAATGTTTGAATATTAAGTAATAAAGTAAATTCAAGCCACAAATCATAATGAATACTACCAAAAGCAGAATTCAACTTGATGTCATTGAATGTATCATTAACTACCCTTTTCAACACAGTTATTATGTAATGTTTCAATATATTAATGAAAATCTATGCATCATTTGGAATACATTTTTAAATGCTTAATTAATATCTTAAAACTGTTCTTAACACAGTTGGAGGCTTGAAAACTAAAATGATATCCTAAATATGCAAATTATGAATTCTAGGTATAACTTTGTAGAACAGAAAATTTGATGTTTATCAGGTAAATGCATGCAACTACTATATCAACTTGGAAACAAATGTAGCAAAATTTATTTAAAGTAATTAATAAAAGGAAAAGTATAACATTTACTAAGGTTTTTTTAATGTTAAGAAGAATAAGTTTACAGTTTCACAATTTTGAAACATTATTCATAATGTTACGTGATAGCTATTTTTTTCACATTAATTTAAGTATCTGGGTTTTATTCCCTTTCAAAATGAGCAAAAACATGGCATTCTTCAAGCTATAACCTTCATTTTCCATCGATGAGACCAACAATGTACCTAGTTAAACAGCATAGATATCACTTATGTTTTGTTTGCTGTAATAATGAAAACTAGTTTTTTAAACAGTCTAGGGCAATTAAAACAACAACCCAAGTCAAACCTAAAAAATGTGATTTATCATGAATATTATAAAGTTAACATTTTTCTTACCTGAAAATGTATTTTAGATAGACACCTCTCAGCACCACAAAGAGCTATTACTTCATATGCACTATTATCTAAATTTCTTCGTATACCACAAGTCTTGAGGAAAGCTCCAATCCCTACACATGTCAACATGTATTGTGCCAGCATATATGTAATTATCATTAGACTATAGCCCTCCACCAGTAGGAGGGAGACATATCTTCCATGAACAGTGAATCCAGAAGCACTAGCATTCTTGACAAGGCACACAAAATGAACTGGAAATGGGGAAGAAGGGTGAGAGGTGATGCAGAGAGATGAGTATCTATCTAAAATTTTCAGGTAAGGAAAGTGTTAACTTCAGAAATCATATTTACCTCTCTGTATCACTAAAATCCCACATTAAAGACAGTGCATAGAATGAAATTAAAAATATGAACTCCTTTCAGAAAATAACATTGAAAAGGGAAATCTCATGGAGTGTGACATTAAGGCAGAGGGTAGCCTAGTAGAGCAACACTAGGTGGGAGACCGCACCCATCTAAAGCAGGGAAAGTCTTTGCCTAATGTTATTGTGGTTCGTTGTTAGAAAAGGATGAAAATCAAAAGAAACTATTAAAAATCCTTTTGCTTAGTGCTAAAGTGTCACTAATGTGGACAAAATGTGAGACTGTTCAACTGGTCATTATCTCACAGGCAAGCAGCTGAGCAGGAGTGTGTAGTGTGGCTAGGGCTGTAAGTTAAATCATTCTGTATAGGATTAATATTTGTGTGACATACTCACTATAATAATCAGGCACAGGGAGAAGCATTCCAGACCTGTGTCCTAAAGCAAACTTAAATCTCATTCAGCTGAACCAAACCACTAGGAATGGTTTGGTTCCTAATATAATGGGATGTCCTGTAATAAAGTACCAGATATCACCCCTGCCCTTCTTTTCAAACAAGAGATACCACTTGGTCTTGTACCAGTGAGATTGCACCACCTGACGAGGAAGTCTCCATATTGACTTCCCCAGTGGCTTTGAACTGGGGAAGCAAGTGTTCTTCCACACTTCATTAAAAGAAATGGAAAGGGAGGAATTCATATGGGGGAGAATAGTGAAGAGTTACTTGGACTGTGTAATCAGATGCAATCATCTAGAATTAGATTCCACACTAAGAGACAGTGTAATGGGTTACTACAACTAAAGATATCAGGCACATACCTGGTGCTGTCTTTTATTCTTTACAAGTGTGGAACAGCCTGGAAGATAATATATATTGAGATCACCAAAGCAGTCTTGTGAAAACCACCATCTAAACAGCAGGGACAGAGAGGCTTAACACTTTTGGTACTTCCCCACATTATGCGTATTTCAGGTAGTGTTCTCTGTGAGGCAACACTGGTCACTCAGTGGGTTCCACTGTCTCCATAACAAGGTGGTTGTGAGGCTTAAAAAAGAAAGCAAATAAAACAAACTCACCATCAGATCTGCTGTGAATAATAGAAAATGGCGATTGGAGAGAGGCAAAAATCCAGGGTAGGTGCAACCTCCCTTTGGTGTAAGGAATGGAACTCTGTGTCAGGGATCATCCACGTCCTGACTTGTAAGATCTCCTACAGGGGTAATCAATGGCTAGAGGCAAGAGAAGCTGTGTAATGACAAATATGGTGGGAATAGAAATGAAAAATAAGAAATGGGTCATCACTCACAGAAGAAGAAACTAGCTGGATGGAATATATAATCCAACTGGGAAAAGTGGAATGAGATAAGTTATTAGAAGAAGAGGAAATCTGCATCAAGAAAAGACATTGGCAAGTGACCTAAAATGGGGCAGTACAAGTGGGATAATAATGAACAGAATGTAGAGAACAAAGAATACCATATGATCTGGGTCAGAATGATCATACAGGGAAGGGAGGATGAATGAAAAAAAAATCCAATCACCCTCCCAAGCCACCCAAATATAGGGGCAGTCAGGGAAGAAGATAAACCTGTCCCTGTGGTAAATAGTGCAGGAGGAGGCCAAGATAATAGTGACTGACAGCTCCCACAAGAGAGAAAGGGAAGAAATATGTCCAAAGCATATAAAATGAGTGGAGGGAAGGTGGAAAGGCAATAATGATATGTATGATGCCTATAGTGGGAGAAAATCAACTAAAAAACCAGAGGATGGAGAAACCACTCTTTGGAGATGGTCTAGACCCAGGCTAGATAGTTGATCACCACCACGGCCTGAGTTTTCATGACATGATAAACCAACAACTAAACCTAGTGGTCATAGACCCAAAAGAGAGAGTCCAGAGTCAGGACAAGAGGTTCCAGGAGCAAGTGTGAAATATCCACAAAAACCACATCACAAAGGAAAAAAACAAAAGAGGTTGTTGTGTCTGAATGAATCATAATATGAAGACCAGATACATTTGATAGAAGATGATGGCAAGCCTGCAGAGTAACCATCAGCTTGTGGATGTAAATACAGAGAAACTTCACTCCTGGAGACCAGATGCTGGAAATGGCTCAGGCATTCTGAACTGCACACCTCTGTATCAGAGGCAGTGGTAAGTTGTTGTTCATTTCAAGCACAAAGCCAACACAAGGTTCCACCTGTGCTACACTCACTGCAGATATTGAAACCCATATATGTAAGCATAAGGAGTCAACACACCAACTTCTGAGACCTGGAGGGCTCCAAACAAATGCAAATCTGGGTAAAGTGGGGAAAAGGGGATGTCCAGAGTCATATGGGATTAAATGAACCTCTACAAATTTGAGAAGTGAAAAAAGACAGTTTATCTCTGCAATGAAGTGCCAGAAACCACTGAAGGGGATATGTATGGGCACATTGAAGAGGAATTAGGTACTCAAAAAGAGTCCCTAAAAATACTCATGCAAGAAATGAAGGAGTCATGATAGCCCTAGTATCAAAAGCTCCATGTCACAAAGACAAATAAGGCTGAACCTGTCCCCACATATGAAGTGAGAGAGACACCCATGTAAATGAAATACACGACAGAGGTTGTGAGTGAAGTTAGCAGCTGAACCAGCCACCCCAAACATGACAACTCTTAAAGTTGAAAGAAGATTGAGGTAGAGCAAGCCATTATGAAAAAATCAAGTAGAGGCCAAACATCCATTGAGTAATGGAACAACAGACCTCAAGAATTTTATTTCTGAGTGGAAATCCACCAGAGATGATGAAAAAAAATGGGAACATAGCCAACTCAAAGGGAAGGACTGAGAATCAAATGTTCTACCACTGAAGGTGAACCATTTGAAGCAAAAGGTAGGCACACAAATCAGGATGTTGAGGAAGTGTCTGAGATCCTGAATCCATCATGAGGGAGAGTGTCCACCAGAGAATGGGAAAACTGCCCATTGAGAAATGAGGAAGACTGAAGGTGAGTCAAGTGGGACAGAGTGATATCTGGTTGACATCCTCCCATCTTCATGGGAACGACATTTGAAACCAGTGAAGTGTAGAAGTACAGGATAAATATCTGAGAAAGAACATAAGGAACTCATTAGGCTGTAGCAAAGGAAGTCCCACCAGAGTGAGAGAGCACAACTCCCACAGGACTGAGAGATGGCTTTAGTAACAGATTGCTTCCAGGATCTATGATGGCCAGCCCTCAAAGAGGAGTGGAACATGGATAGTAACAAAAGAACAATGAATAGAAGGAGTGATCCCACAAGGCTGTATACAATGAGAAAATTGGTGAGATCCTCTGGTTCCAAAGGCAAGAAACCAAAGTGAGAAGAGATAACTGCTGAAGAGATGCATCAGCTCAAGATGCTAATGTATAAGAAATAGCCCCCAATACCACATCACAAAGAAAAGGTGCACAACAGAGATCCTAAAAAATTGATAGAGGGAAAAGTCAGAAAGTAAGGCAACCTGACAAAATATATCTCAGAAACCAAGGTAACTGAGACAAAATGGAAGAAAACCGAGGGTAAGATGGAACACAGGTATGTCAAGGTTACTTCAGTAAAGCTAAGAGTCATGGTGGATAGCATCCAAATGAAGGTGAAGCATGAGAATCAACAAAGTTGAGTAAGACATGTAAATGAGCAAATGGAGGGAAAGAAAAAAGAATAAAATAGAGAAGATTCCTAAACAGAAAGAAAAGATTCAGATGAAGTTGGCTCATGGAACAATGAAACCTGAGATGCAGCAGAAAATTACTGG
This sequence comes from Limulus polyphemus, assembly GCF_000517525.1. NCBI lineage: Eukaryota > Metazoa > Arthropoda > Merostomata > Xiphosura > Limulidae > Limulus > Limulus polyphemus. Next base: position 582,921 of record NW_013666017.1, on the reverse strand, counting down.
AGAAAAAGAAAACAAAAGACACATATCTGTGGAATCCAAGTAGTGAAGGATGCAAATACGGCTACTTGTCAACAGGGGGTACAAGAAATAAAAGCAGGCATGGAAACAATAGTGGTTAAACACTTAAAAGATGGAACAGGATCAGCTGAAGTAATAGAAGCAAGGGGTGTGGAATCCTGGATCTGAGGTCAGAATGGAAACAACCATGTAGTGCACAATGGCAGTAATATCACTGACCATTAGAGTATCATCAGTTACCATTACAGTACTGGATAACTTCTGAAAGGAAGAGTTAAAAGCCTCAGAAGATGTCAAAAACATGGAAACATGAATGCATAATTCAGTTAATCCACAAAACTGGTGTGGTGGTGTTCCATTTTTGTAAGATATGTATAAGATAGAATTTATATTTTTAATTTTTTATTAGTTAGAAAATGAGCCAGGTATGGCAATGGTGCATAGGCCTAATGATGTCCTCAAAAAAATACCGGACAAAACCTCTATTTTGAATTAAACAACAGAAACAGACAATGGAAGATGTGTTCCAAAAGTACAAAGTCAATTAAAAGAAGATCATATTGAAAATATTTCAAATGAAAGTTCTAATTGATAAGTTTAAAACTTAGTATTGTTCTTTCATATGACCAAGAAAATTAAGGAAAGAAAGGGTACATGACAAAAAGTAATGAAAGATTAAAACTAAGTGCAAAAATTCTGGTACATCTTATGAAAAAAAAAAAAAAATGCATGAAGACAAGCAATGCCAAGGAAAGAATTGCTTGTGTTTACATGCTAGTTAATGCTCCTGGGAAATACTGCACATGGAGGATATGTTGCTTTTTACTGGTAAAGAACTTTAGTCTAATGATGATTAGATCATAGGCTGGCACAATATATTTTGACACATTTTGGAGTGGGAGCTTTGTTGAAGGCTTGTGACATGGTAGGAATTTACATGGCAGTGCATGCAAGGTAATAGCTCTTGGTGGTGCATATATAGGAGTAGTGTTTCTAAACAACATTTAATGAATATTTCAGAACTAACTCCATCAATTAAGGTAATTTTCTTTGGGTCAAACATCTAGAAGAATAGTTAAGAGAAATTAAAAGAATGTTATGGGTTTCTTAGTTTTATGGTAATAACAACCTTATTTCAGACAAGTATGTTATAATCAATTGCAAATAGAACAAACAATGACTTTAATATAAACACTTGGAAATGGGCACCCATATTTTTCACAATAAGAAAAAAAAATTAACCTTAACATAATTATAATTTAACAAGTATAGTTATTGTATTATTAAAACTCTTTTGAATACAATACTTAATTTTCTCAAAATTACTCATGCTTTGTGCTTACAATATATTTTATCAACATTTTGATATATGTAACCAAACAAAGTGTGCAAGAATACACTTATCATTTCAAGTAATTATATGAAAAAAAATTGGTGAAAAAAAGAAAAGAAAAAGCATTACAACACGTTTACTTATATGGCACAAGTAATGCAAGTTAATTCCAGTTATAATATTTATAATTGATAAAACATTAAATTTATGGCAGATCACAAGATAATGTCTGAAAAAATATTCCTATAATTTAGCATAGTTAAATAAGCACCTAATAATGAAATAAAAATTTAGGTGAAATTAATACTGTTAAGTTATAACATAGTGCTTCCACTCAAAAACATTTTCCCTGATTTAATGTATATACATACAATTCTTAGTCAACTGTGGTAATGCAAGTGCATTCACGCATAATCAAAATTTAATCCATACATATACCATCTTCAAAAGATAAAACAAAATTTCAATAATTCATTCAAGTCTATAAAGAATGGATCATACTATATTAGCCAGTTTTTCTAACCAGTTATCATTTATTAGTAGAACAAATAAGGAGAAAACAGTAATATAAAAAAATCAAAATCAACTCTATGAATCATCACTTATTTCACTCACAACGAAATTATCAGACCACAATGAATACATTAGAAGAAATAGAATTTACACAGTCCATGCACACACATATACTTGATTAATAAATATGATGCAGTTACAAGGAATAATGCTTTTTATGATTTATCACACATGAAAATACACTGTATATGTATTTTTCAGTAAGACAATTGGACTGTATTAGGTTAGCACTTAGACTTTAGAGTATATTTGGGAAGACAAATGACCAACTATAATTTTTTTTATTATCATATATATATATATATCTAAGTTATGCAAGGTTATTCTTTATCCAAATCCAGCACACGTGATGGGTATAGTTTTTTGTGACTTCTTTCAACCACTGTGCTTATCCATTGTTGTTTATATGTTGAACAGTAAAATGTTGTACATGCTTTTGTGGTTTTCTAAGGCTCAATTTCACACTTCCTGATAAGTTGATAATTGCACATTACTCCTGAATTGTTATTTAGCTGAGTTTTAGTTGCATAGCCTTAAATTACATACTGTACGTACAAATCTGTGAACTTTAAGTGCATTTTCTATCTTTAAAATCTTCCAAATTACTACAGTACTTTATACATTTCACCAATGATCTCTTACTAGTTTTACACATAACTCAATCACTGTGTTCCACCATAGTTCTTCAGCTACACTGGGTGCTGCATTACTTTAACCTAACTATAAATTAATTATCTTTTTTAATCTTCTTATACAATAGAAATGATTAAGTAAAACATCTTGCTAATTAGCCAGTAGGATAATTAACTGTAGCAATACAACAGTTGGTAAGTTAATATAGCATAATTTGGTTCATACAGAAAGCATTTACAGGATATCAAGTTTAATTAGCTCTTTGAGTCTTGGAACACCAACATTGGTACATTATATACCGAAAGTTTATGTATTAGATCATTTTTTTTACTAACTTTGGTACATTTTGGTCCAGCACCCAATAACCATTAAAAAACAATAAATGGTTTATTCTTTCACACATCAGATATATTATTTAATATAAGAGGCAAAGATGAATCATTTGTTACCAAGGTAATACGATGGTTAAAGTTGGAGTATAAAATGTACTAAAAGTTTAAGATTTCATAATAATACAATGAATTGTCCATCTTTTTAATGAGTGTAATCTATTTTTAAATGTTTATTCTTATTAATGTTCAACAACTCACTAATCCCATGAAAAAGATAGTTGGGCTGGAGAAAGTTAAAAGAAAAATAGTCTAACAATGTAGTGAGATTCTTGAACAAATTACACAAAAAATTACAAATCCCTTTATGGGAAAAAAAAAAATATATATATATATATGTATATAAAAAACCTGTTGTTGAATTCTCTTATCTTCAATATACAATGCAATACATTCTGTTTTTTCTTAAATTCTTTCACTTTTTTTAATCAAACTTTACATTTGAGCAAAAACCATAATGTTACATAGAAATAGCATAAAGCAATAATTCAAAAAGTGTAGAACTCTTCAAATTATGATGAATAATGAATATGAAAAAAGAAGACTATTATAAGATTTGATTAACAGTAGCCTGTTGAGAATATCAGCTTTAGGAAGAGAGTAGTCACGCAAGTCTCCAGTGACTTACTTACTCTACATATTCTCCACCAGCACAGCTGGGGATCAGGGAGGAGCAGCGCAGCCTACTATGCTAGAACTGTGGAAGGATTCTTCATGCCACAGGCCACCCTCTATCTTTAGAGGGAGAAAAAAAATTTGACCGGGATTCCTACAGCTAGCACAGTATTATAAAATGGGAACTAAGCACTTCAAAAAAATAAACTACATGCAAACACAAAGTATATCATGTTCAAAGTCTTAATTAAACAATTGGTAACACTTTAAATACATGCACCACAACAGGATTTCTGGTAAAATTGATGGTTTAGAAAAATTTTCCGAACATGCTAAATTTACGAAGCACAAATTCATAGAAGTTAGTACTTGTGATGGAGTTAGAAGTTACAAATTCCATGGAAAACATAACTATTGTAACTTATTACTACAGAGATTTAACATTTAAAATATCTTCCAATCTATCAGCTGTTCATATAGAAGAAAAAAATTCATCAAAAATATGAATTTTTTTTTTCATTAGAAAAGTATTTTTCTTTCACACAAAGACAGTATCAATAAACTGGTATACAGGTTTCAAAATTAAGTGGTCATAATGCATACACACATTTATTCATTTCATAATCTTGTCATTTACATCCTTTTGTAATATGTCAATTTTAGTATCTGTAGTTGCTCGACCAGCTGTAAATCTAATATAAATGTCTTAATGTAAATCTGAATAGCATCTAACACATTATGCTGCTCCAATAGCACTCTGCACATCATCTTGATTAATTGTAGTTTTAGCATTACAAATATTCATACAGCCTGTCACATACTAGTGTTAATTTCTTTAATATCTTACAACTTTTTTTGTGAACTAATGATCGAAAAGTTATAGCCCTACTGTAATCCTGTCACCCTCTCACTAAATTTCTAGGCACATGTACTATTTTATTTAGTATTCTGTTTAATTCTTCCATTCGTCTGTCTCTTTCATTCAACTTTTAGACGTATATATTTTCAGTATCTTTCATATTTTGATGCTACATTATTGTGTATCAGACCTTTGAACAATCTTTTTTAAGTATTAATATCTAACTCAAAATTATCAAGAAACGAGAATTTATAAATTATTGTAGGCAAACAAGTAATGCAATTGTAATAGCATACTTTTTCAAGTTTCACAATTTAATAAAACAACTAACCAGAGCTTGCATTTTCCAAGAATAAAAAAAATTACTTAAAATATTCAAATTTTTAGAACTAAAATGAATTTCAAACAGGTACTTACCTTTGAAACACAGTTTACCTTTTCATGTTGAATAGATCTCAGTCTGTAAACATCTATAAAGTTCTCAGTGCAATACTTGTAATCATAAATAGTCCTAGTTCTCCTACCTTCCATGCAACTTATTTGTGCGTGTGTTTGGGAAATACTTAACCTCTAATTTCCTGCACAAAGTCAGTTTCAAGACTGCAATGTGAAACTAAAAATCTCAGTTGTGGAGAGGCAAGATGGAATGTGTTTCAGAGTTAAGTAAGTATTTGAAATTCATTTTAATTCTAAAAATGTAAAATTCAAAACAGGCAACTTACCTCTAAAACCTAAAGTGCCTGACTAACCACATTGAAAATGAGGTGGGAGCCAGAAAATGTGACAGTTTAAAGACCATGATGTCCACATAAACCAATTGAAGGCAAGTTCAGCCAAATATGATAAATAAAAAGAAGAATACAGACCCAGTTACATAAGAGGGACCAAATCCACATGCAAGGAATGTAGAGGATTAAGCACTTGTTAAGGGTATATAATAATTAACAAGGACTAACCTGTTGTTTTATAAGGTCATTCAGAAGAAGCATTCTTCCCATCAAGATACTTAGTCATTCAGAAAAACATTACCTGTCCTACTAGGCCATCACACTTCTTTGAGGGATGGTAACCAGGGGTGGCATTAACAAAAGGTAGAGCTCTGCAAGTCATTAAAGTCCTTTTATTGTGGAAGATTCTTGATGGAGAAGACCATACCATTTTATCTTTTAAAAAAATAAGAATGGACAACTCTGAGAGTAAAATTTCCTTCTTAATGCATACAGAAAAAAAAATCAGCAATCAAAATAAGTTAGGCTACTAATTGGGTTAATCAATAGGCACCTAGAGAGAGACAATTAATACTAGATGAGCCTAAAAATGGGCTCAGCAACTTGAGGAATAGGAACATTGTAAAGGACAAGATGAAAGACGCATCCCATCTGCTCTATAAGAATGCCATATGCAATGTTCACAAGGAGGAGGAAAGTAGGCACCTGTGGATGCATCATTTGTCATCAGATGGTATAATCTGTTCACAACAGAGGGCATCATCCTTAATGAAGCACCAGGGCAGAGGGTGATATGATTAAGAGATAAATACAGAGGTTTCTTATTAACATACATACATAAATCATGAATAGATGATTCCAAATAATATATGGATAATTTAGCTGTCAGAAAAAGACCATGGCAATATTTGTTTCTTAAAAACTGTATTTGGAGTCATTCATATAATGGCTTGCATGATATCCTCTAAAAGGTATTGTGACTGAGATGCAAAAGGCATCATCAGATATTGCATCTGATGGAGTGAAACCCAAAACTCCTATAATAGGTGATCAGGTACATCCCTTTAAACAAGGCAAATCAATAAGGTAACACCTAACAGCTCAGACAGGGTAGAGGAAAAAACAAAACAATGGTTAACCCATGCAGCCAAAGTTTTAGGCAAAAAATGCTCTATCAGGATACAAGTAGAGCAATTACCTGAGAAATGATGTGCAAGATGAAACGAGCATAAAGATCTGAATATTCCTCTCTGAAGCAAGTAAAATTAAAATAGGTCTTGATCAACAGTTGATAAAGTAATGTAGTTGCTAAAGGCTCTAAAGGTAGTGCAAAACTATGCAAAACAAGACCCAAATCCTAAGTTGGGCAACATCATGCATGCAAGAATGATGAAACCAAAATGACCAAAAAGGATCTGTAAAAAGTGAAACTTAAGTGAAAAACTGTATATTCACACAGCATCAAAAGGTGGCCAATAAAGAATATCCATAACCAGAAAGAGAGAATGAGGAAAGGTCTTGTTCATGAAAGATAAAAGAAAAAGGATGCTGCCTATTGAGGGATGGGTGAAAGACAGGAAATTGTTCACAACCCAGCAATTAAAATGAGCCCACTGGTACATTACAGGGGAAGAACATCAGCAAGATCTCGCTAACATATGGTTGAAATGAGATGTGAATCCTATATGTCTCGTGAAGGATCATACAACGGCCAACCTTGAAGATACTGATGTCGAACTTCAGAGTAGAAGATAGAGGTTCCAAGGTTGATGAAGAAGTGTAAACCAATAAGGAGGAGGAACTTCTAGAAACTAGAAACATAAGGTGTAAAAGTGAAAGGCAACAATTATTTGGAATAGCAAAAGCAGTGATCATGGAATACCCAAAATGATTGCATACCCAATAGAAAATAGATGGGTGAAGAGTCCAATTCATATGAAGAACTCAGAGACTCCTGGGGAGGGAATGTGTCAAAATGTATATAATATGTCTGGCATGTAACACACAAAAATGAACTCTGTGAAAGTGAAGTCACAGTAACAGGGAAACAGCAGATATACACAGACTGTGAGAAAATGTGACTCCTGACAATTACTATAAGATTTTACTGTAGATTTGTCTATAACCTGATTTGTGGTGGAATGAGGGTACCAAATGACAACAAAGATGATGGCCATTCCAGATTTTTAGACGCCTGGTGAGGTACTATCACAAAAGGAGTCCAAGTGTCAGAAATACAGTGATTTAAAACTATGCTCCAACCCAATAGAGGTGCATTTTTGAACAGATGAAGATCTATTGATAGAGGAATAAATTATGACTACAGAGGTTAATTCCCAATAAACAAGTTTGGAGAGATAAAGGGTGTGTAGGTAGAGTGGAGTAGGTTGTATTGCAGCTCATTTTCCATCAAGACACCAAATCCCATTGAAGAGAGCACATATGGTCTCACATAAAAAAAAAACAGTGAATAGTGAGTCATAGTCACCAAAGCAGAGAGGATGTCTTTGACTGGAAACTTGCATATTCTCAACTCTAAAACTCGATGAATCAGAGAAGATTGAAGAATCCCCTGAATAATACTGATCCAACTGGGTGGTCAGCCATGTGTGCACCTAAGGCTGGATGAACAGAAAAGCTAGTATGTATTAATAGAAATTTAAGCAGAACAAATGCAAAAGACCTAAAAGGCTCTAATCATTCAAAACAAAATGTATGAGCTGTTACTAAACCACAAGAGAGGGCTCAATATTTGTAAATCACTACCTGATGGCAAGTCTTAAGAAATCAATGAAATGACTGGGAACTAGATGTGTACTAAGGCATTCTGTAAATGTACTTCGGTCATCCCTTGGTATCATCAAAGAAATTTTCTAAGGTATCTTATGTTCTGCTTTTGAAACAGGACACAATGAGATATGTAATGAGTAGGGAGAGATCTATTACAAGTCTTCAGTTCCCTATCACTATGAAAAAAAAAAATTAAAGAGTACACAACTCCTATTAAATTTATGCCTAGAAGACTCACACTAGTATCATTTTCATTATTGATTCTTAGAAAGGAAACAACCTGCCAGAACAGAGAAATCTTTCAGAAATGACATGACTACACATATTATCTATACTGAGAAAACCTGCAGAACTAGTAAAACACTAGTAAATATAAAGTGAAAAGACTATACAAGTTCAAATTTGCACGAAAATATTGTTAATACAATAACCCTTATCATTAATATGATTATTGTTTGAAAATGAGGAGAACTAGATACCAAACAGAAAGAATGAAGATGAATGACTTAAAGATAAAAAACAACACATCATCACTTAAATTAATTCCTGCTGACATAATGCCTGTAAACATCAAAACATTTCAGGAAGGAAGCACATTCCAATTCAGTTACAATATTAACAAAGATAACAGTACCTTGTAAAAAAACAGTATAAGTGAGCATGTCAAAAGGGCAGAAGATTCATGTTGACAAAGAAACTAAGTCTATAATGGCAGTTAATGAGCAAACTGCTAAATTGAGAAATGAAATTAAGAGATCAAGAATAGTCTATAGCCCAAAGGCTGAAAAATGCCAGCTCAAGATGAGATATAATATTGATCATCATTGATAAAATGAAAAAAGTCCACATAGATGCACCCCAACTAGAAAATACTTAGGGTCAAACTGTGAAGTCAAATGAACCAAGTTGGAAAATCCATCAAAATATGTATAGCAAAATGAACAGAAATAACATAGAGAGAACAAATATTAAACTGATTTATGAAAGAGTCAGCAAAGAACTCTCAAATCAGAAGGCAAGAAAAGAAAGGTTCTAAAAAATAAAATCAAACAAAAAACTAGCTCCCTCAGATAATATAGAATGAAACACAAAATTTAAAGTAGTATGTACCTGAGAGAGAAGCTGCAATAAAGTCAGTAGAAGTATCATCACAAAATGGGTCAGGTGAAAATTTCTGTTTTTCAGAACAGATGGCAAAGAGACCTAGACAAAAGAACAGACATGCTCATCAACAAGTGACTAAAAGTGATGTTCAAAGACAATGGCATCAGCCTGAAAACCCACTGAGGTGACTCATCATGCATGGCTTAAATACACTGAGTAATCAGGGCTGACAAGCAGCCACAGAATCCTTGTACACCCATAGTCAAGTGCAGAGTAAGGCTTACGTAAAGATGTATGAATGACCAGAAGTGTAAACAATGGGATTAACAGTCAAATCGTAATGCATAGTGAAACAGAGATGTAAACAGAGTGATTGCCAATAAGAAAAATCTGACTTTGGGCTGGAAGGTAAAGCTTATGTAGTCCCCTGACATATGTGGAAGTAAGTCAGATGGAAGCAGTGCATCACATCAAGGACTTTCAGAACTTTTGGTCACATGATGTTGGCAGAGTATTGTTTACTCAACAAGAGACAAACTTTGCTTTAGAGGTAAGTCTTCCTGTTTTTAAAATGCTTTCTCTTTCTTAGTTACAATACCTCTCTGTATAGAAATACTTATCTCCAATGATTTACTTCAGAGTTGAAATCTAAGACTAAAAAAAAAGTGTAATAATAAATAGTACATTAATCTATAAGCCTCAACTGTATTTAGATTTTATTAAAACAGTAAAAGACTACTTTGGTCAAAATCTTGCTCAGTGCACTGAAACTCTCTTAACATGTGATTAATTAACACTATGTCTTGAAATTTGATTAATTAATAATACCTTGACATCTGAGTAATTAATACTATCTCTTGATGTCTGATGAACTTATGCTATCTCAACATTTGATTAACGTCTGATTAACTTATGCTATCTCTTGACATCTGAATAAGTAATGCTATTTCTTGAAGTCTGATTAACTAATGCTATTTCTTGACATTTGATTAACTTACACTATCTCTTGATGTCTGAGTAACTAATGCTATTTCTTGACATTTGATTAACTTACACTATCTCTTGATGTCTGAGTAACTAATGCTATCTCAACATTTGATTAACTAATGCTATATTGATGTCTGATTAACTAATGTTATCTCTTGATGTATGATTAATTAATGTTATTTCTTGAAACATGATTAACTATGCTATCTCTGAAATGAATAACTATGAAAGATCAGCTAAATTTTTTAAGAACTTATTTTCAGAAATTCTATAACCTTCTTAATTAAGCTAGTTTGTTCTTGTGCTTCACAAAAATCCATTATCAGACAAATGTTTAAAACACACCTTCAAAGAATAATCAGCAAGTACTAATATAACATTAAAAAAATACCAACATTTCACAACTTATAACAAAAAACTATTAACAAAATAAAACTATGACATACCACTGCTACAAAATACAATGAATAACTTCGTAATAGATCCCATTTAAACATAAAAAACGAGAGCAAATTAATTTATTATAAAATTTATATTACACATCAGATATTTTCTTTTTTTACATCTTTGAGCAATTGTAATTTCCTACTGTTCACTTTACATGAGTATGTAAACTCTAAGGTAACTAGGTATTAAAACAGAAAATATACAATTTTTTTCACTAAACATTCAAGTCACCAGAAATCCTGCAATGATGCAACATAAAGCTATTAACAAGTCAATAAGCAGTTTCTTTTTTACCCCTTATAAATACAGTGTAACAAGACACCATTGTTTGACACTCAATTTTAAAATTTTGAAAATGATGAAAGCATGGTCTTATGTGTACATTTAAAGAAAAGAAAATACAGATGATACAAAATTATATATTTTAGTTTATTCAATGATACATGTTAATGGTTGCAGTTTCGGTGTTTTCATTTTCTATATTTTTCAGATGTTTAGTTAATTTTCATTTTAGATACCAAGAAAACAGTGAATACAATGATGTTTATACTAAATTTATGAGCTTATGGTTAAACTTTTTTAAAGGAACTTGTATGTGTTTAGTTTTGATTTTGAAGATTCTGAGACAGCTTGAACAACTTCAACTTCATACAACTTTTCTTTTGTAGTAGGACACGAGTTACTATTGTAAATCTCAAAGTTAACATTTTCCTTTACTGAAAATGCAGTGGGAGTGGGTAGGTCAGATGGAAATGTGCAAGGGGGTGAGTATCTATCAGAAATACCTTTTAGCAAAGGAAAATGTTAACTTCGGGGACATTAACTCAATTCCACACATAGAATTGCTAGAATCCACTTTCTAGTGATGGAGGGGCCAGTGCAAATTTTATTCTAAACCTAAATGAGCACCCTTTGGAAAGCATCTAAAGAGATAGCCCATGGCAGAGGCTTCATAAAGGCACACCCGTGGGAGATAGCATCTCGTCTCAACCAGGGTACACTATTCACCTAGAATGCAAAGGGGAGAAAAGCAAAAGGGCCCCCATGTGTCACCGGAATGGGTAGAACTCTAACATGGCCAACCAAGCACCTGCACACAAGCTTTAGGCAAGCAATATGTGTAGTGTGGTTTGGACACGATCAGACCGTATAGTGTGTGCTCACCTTGATTCTAGTGGACAAACTGGATACAGGAGGAGGGCACATGAGCTGTTTGAGGGGTGATCTGTCCTACATGACAGTGTAACTGCCACCCGACTTTTCACCATATCGCATTAAGCCCAACTGGTGAGGATTTTGCAAGGTTCACCACACCAGTAGCTAGGAACTGATAAGTGGCTAGGGTCTCCAGTGCTCCACTTGAAGAAAGGGGGACTCACAATGGGGAGACCCAGAGAAGTGCCCAGATCTCCATCAGACAACCTGCTGAAAAGGTCTTTTACTGGAAACAATACAAAATCCTATTTTTAAAAGAGGGCAAGCACAAGCCAAAGAAGTGGGCAGTTTATTCCCTAGTGCCAGCTTTTTCCATAATAATCCATAGAAATAGTAGGGGACTGGATAAGACAAGGAAGTAAAATTGTATATCACAAGGATACCTCCAGTAGTCTTGCATAACACCCATCTCTCAGCGGGCACTAGTAGAGCCAGGGAAAATGGGTTAAGTACTTTTCATTACCCTGGTCCAATGCAGATTTTAGGAAATAAGCATACCCTTGGAGGCAACACCACCAATTTGGCAAGATAATGTTTCATGGAAAAGGAGAGAGAAAAGGAAAACAAAGTATACTTATCCATCTCAAAGACAGTGGGTCAACTGAAGAATGGTGACCAATATCTTGGTAAGCCACTCCAAATGAGTAGTCTCCTGCAAAAGAAGAGGTGTGAGAAGAAGATACCTTCTAGGAATGGGCTAATAAGAGCTAATCATCCATGTAGAAGTGGAACCTCAGTCCCAGGCCAGAAAGGTGATAAGCAAAGGTCCTCACAACTTCATTGAATACATTAGGTGGCCAATCTTATGTTGAAGAGAAAACCTCTGAATTAGAAGAAACAATTCCAATGGAAAAAATGTAGAAAATATCTGGAAGATAGGGCAATGGGAATGTGGAGGAAGGCATCCCACATGTCGACCATGGTCATCCATAGCCTGGGTGAAAAGAACCACTGAAGAGAAAAGAAGTCCTCCATCTGGAATTGTGGAACAATCAAAAAACAGTGGAAAGATAATAGAATGATTACTGGATACCAGTCCCTGGTTTTCTTGATGACATGTTTGGCCAAAAGATTCAGTACTGCATCCTCAAGATGATATATGAAGCAGGAGAGAAGACTAAAGGAAATGGGAAGATAAGAGAGAGAAGTGGAGAAGAAAAGTCAAGAGAAAGACTGTGGGTGAGGATTTGAAGAACCCAACTGTCAGTAGAAAACAGTGACCTAAGGTAGGTGAACTGAGACACATGGGTACTCACTGGGCCTGAAAGGATAGTCACTGATGAGATGTGCAATGAACCTGATGTTGGGAAGTGGGAGGACAAAAAGGTCTTAAAGGTGGAACAGGAAGTTGAATGATAAGGTTAACAAACAGAAGTTGAAGGGTGAGGTTGGGAAAGATGAAATCTAGAAAGGGAAAAGAGGAATGTTTTTAAGCTAGGATGTAAGAACCAAGTACATGCAAGAACATACCTGAGGAATCAAGTCCCAAAAGACCAAACCCAGATGGAGGAAATAGTCAATTAAATTTATAATTCATCATCCTCCTGGTCATTCTCAAATTTAGGGGAAGGGACACTGATCAAAGGGATGAAAATAGAAGGCCCAGCATCTAAGATGGATCCCACAATACACTGCACAATGGCAGTAACATCCTCAGCAATCAACGTGCTTCCTGAATTCACAGTAGAGATAGGAACTGTGTGTGTAACATCATCACCAACACAGAAAAAGTTAAAACCATTATCACTTGAGAATTCATTATAAGAATTAAAGTTTTGAAACAAAAATCAAAGTAAAATGAAAACAAAGTTTCATAAATTAATACAAGTCTCACAAAATTGAACTTAGAAGAGAAATTTGAATACATCTATGTAATGCCAAGGAAAAGAATGAAGTTTTTTGAGTGAAAGTGCATAGAGGGAGTTACTGAGCGTGGAGGTTGTTTTGCCCTCCTATCGGTGAAGAGCTATTATTACATGATGACACCATCATGACCCAGCACAGTTCAGGTTAAACACGTGAATTTAGGTGGAAGTTAGCCCAAGGCTAGTAGCATGCAAGCCTCACAGACAGATGCATGACGGAAGTAGCAATCCTGTGTGAGGAGGTGAGTTATCATCTTGGAATTACCTCTATTTTGAAAATCATTTCTGTGGCAAGTTGTTTACCATGAATTATTTTTTCTTCATTCACCAAAGCCAACATTTTAATACAATTATCAAAATACAACACTTGCCAGAACTAATGTCACAGAAATTCACTAGTATTGCACAATAAAATACCTTAGAGTACTTAGTTGCTTACTCATCCTGTTGTGAATATAAAACCCCCTGTGCATAATGAGTGAATACAGGTTTTATGAACTGATAAGGAACAGTGCTTCAAGTTGTCTTAAACTTGCAACATGTAATAAATTACAACATGTATACTTACATTACAAAAATATAATAGCCAACTGTAGAACAAACCTGTTTGGTTTACAGCTTAAAATTTGATAACAGTTTTGCAGTACTAGTAAGGTTTTTCTACATAATGATTAGTGTAGTGCTGCTGCTCAGGGCACATTAAATTTACCTCTGGGAACAAAAATGTTTATGGTCACTTGATGTGCAACATTAGTCAAACGTACTGATCAAACACATTCACTCATAACAAACTATAAAATCTTTTGAGAACAAATAGTATGTCTGGAATTTTGTTTTATCATTTGTTTCTTAAACTTTTACATGTCTTACATTTTAACCCATGGTGATAATTGGCAACAAAGCTATGGCAAGTTATATAAGATTTTTGGTCCACACAACTAGAACATAATAATTATAATTTCATTTATTCTTGAGGTGATGCATTATATGACATTTTTTGGTCAGCAATCAGTTTGTGATTGGCAAAGGTCCAACAATGTTAGGTAAGCCTATTTTGAATAACTTACGACCTTAGGAAAACATGTAGGTTAGTGCACAATATATTATAATGTGATACTGGAATGTAGTCTACACAGTGTAGTTTATATTATGTTTAGAACTACAATGGTTTCCCACCATAATAAACAAGCCACATTTCACTTGCAACATTCCACAGATAATATTTTAACATTCAAAGCACACTCTCATAATTGTAAAAAATATGAAACAGTTAAGATTTTTTCAGTTATCTCATTTTATCATTACTGAGGTCCATTTAGATGTCATACTAAACTAAGTTTATAAAAGAGCACTGGCAATCAATATTACAACTGTCATTTCCACCCAGAAAAATGAAGTACAATGAATTTATACATTTCTTTGTGAAAAAATTGCAATCTATTATAAAAGTGACAGAGAAGATATTGATATTTTCAGCATGAATTGCACCTTATGTGACATGATATGTAATAGAGAAGGCTACTAACATCAAACCAAAGATGTAAAGAAATGTCAATTCATAACACGTTTGTTGAATTATTTATACCCAAAATCCATCACAACTGGCAATTATGAGATGAAGGTGAAAGAAGAAATGATTGATGAAAAGCAAGAATTTCTTTGTATCAGTTTTCAGGTGGGCACTGAAAATACTTTACATCCTACTTTGATATTATGTAGACAGCAAAGACTGGCCAATGCACTGAAAATCTTTAACATGGATGTTTAATCATATATATACACACATGTGTATGTGTGTGTTTATAAAGTAAATTTTACTACTTGCTTTCAGTTTCCTTTATCACTCAATGCTACTGATAACTGCTCGGTTAAACACAAGTGATCATGATAAAATGAACTTCTAACAAGAACATAAAAAACAAGTCAGAGTTAGTGAATTGTTTGAGCATTATAGACAAAAAAAGTACATACAGTTACAGCTAAATTCTTAGCTTTTAAAGGATTTTAAAAAGGTGCATTCCTCTAAGAAGATAAATATAACAACCAGTTTATATTTAGAAGTCAGTCCAATGGATGCACCATTCAAGTATACATCAAATTATTTAAAAAACTTCTATTTGAAGACTTAAGACAGTGATTTGCACAATTTCTTATGCCTATAATAAGAAGCTATTTATTCACTGTCTCAAAAACAAAACAACACACACACACACACACACACACACACACACACACAAGAACAACAACACTGAGCACTGAAATGAAACATCAGTGGTATGGTTAACCCTCAAGAATGTGGAAGTTCTCACTCAAGAATATTATGAGTCAGTTCAATATTTTTGTAAACTTATTTTTGCAGAAAATTAATTTGCAGAAGTACCAGACAATCTGTTTGTTTGTTCAAATTTGTGCAAAGCTACTTGTGAGATACCAGCACTAACTATCCCTAATTTAGAAGTGATAGACTAGAGACAAGGCAGCTAGTCAACACAACCCACTGCCAACACTTGACTACTCTTTTACCAACAAAAATAGGGACTAACTGTCATGCTGTAATGTCCCCATGGCTGAAAAGGCAAGCATATTTGGTGACAGATTTTCAACTCACAACCTGCAGATTATGAGTCAATCACTCTAACTATCAAGCCATATTAGCAAAGAATGATTATCAAGAAACAGTAAGTATCTGGCATTAGTAGGTAAATGAAAACAACAATTCAAAGTATATAATTATTTTCATCATCTAACCTGGATGCACTACCAATACCTATCAACTCTTTTTTTGGACTTTCCTCTCATACTGTAATGGAATATGAAAATTTTATGTACCATGTACTTGAAGTTCTGTTTCATCCAGTTAAGTTAATATAATTACTGTTTCACTGTTCCTTTACAAAGTCCTAAATAAAAATAAGACATATCGAACTTTCTTCCTTACATGTACTAGTGTTTGAAGACCAACAAAATAATATGCTGTGTTTATGATGGATTTATAAACTTTGCATAATATTTCAACTTAATTGTTAATTCAATAAACATATTTTATTGGGAAGAGTTTGTATGTTGTGTAACTTGCAAATAAACTGTTTGAAAATCTCAATCTTATGGTAATTACTTTGGATGTATATTTGTGTTTATATAATAAAACTAAAGTTGGTTCTTTTACCAGAAATCTGGGTAAAAAAAATAAATTCTTGAATTGTGGATAAAACTGAGAATATATACACGTAAGAATGCACAACACATTAGTGGGGGAATGAAGAAAGTATGTGATAATTACAGACAAAAAATTATTTTCTTCAAAACTTTACTCTTCTCAAACTACATATGTAACCTCATCTATACTTTATGTTAATTCTATGTGTATGGGCGGGGTCACAGTGTACATGCCCTAACCTTGTACACATTGCCATTCAACACAGTATTATATATTTGATGTCAGAGTTATCAACATTTCATATTACCCTTCATTACTGATTTTGCAATAGCTTATGTTAGAGAAAATACCAGATAAATTATAATGGATACTGAAAAAACTTTAGGTTGAAAAGGTTAAGCAAATATAACTTACAGATCGACAAATGTATTTTTATTCTTTACATGAACATCACCTTCCACTTTGACTTGTGAGAATCTGAGTAAAACTCACTTCAGCATTTCACAGACATATTTTCAGTAAAAACTTTGGTAAGGCACCTAATTTTTTGCGTACAACAAACTTGTACTGTTGACTCAAAACTTGCCACATGTTCTGAGAATACAAAAGATGCACTTCGTAAGTTCAGAATCATAGTTAACACTACTTCTCCAATACAAGGTCAGTCCAATGGACTGACTCTGTACACATTCAGTGAAACAAGAGCTACAACACACTGGCAGTTCCTAGCAGGACTGGACAAGCACAATGTCCTACAATGAAAACATGCACATTATTTTGTAAAGAAGGTATAAAATGATCCTATATTAAATCACAATAAGTTAAATATTGGCTCTGAACACTTGTTGGTAAAATCTATTTGGTTTCATAGCATGCAAATACTAGTAATGCTTGACCAAGTAGGGATTTCAGGGGTCAGATCATTTTCATGTTTTCCAAGAAAGATTCACTTTAAATTTGCATTTTATTGAAGTTTGATAATGAAAAGTTAAAACTTTGGAACATTATTTGAGAATATACTGTCGGATAGAAAAATAAACAAGGTAGGATGGGGGATCCAAGCAACCATGATACCCTCTTTCCTTGGGTATGCTACTACTAATGGTTGGAAGTATGAAATGAATTATCATTATATTTTGTTGTATTTTTATAGATTTTGTTTCCATTCTATGAATTTTAATATGTATATTCATGACTAATAGCATTAATTCCAAAACTGTCAAATTGTCACACCTTTTAAATACAAGTAAATTTAAGCCTGTAATGGTCTAAAGTGAACATGCCACTACAATCAGGGTTCAACAACAAAAACACAATTTATTCACAACAACAACACTTAGAAATAAATTCAACACAGCTAATAAAAAAATGTCTGGCCAGGACTTCACACCATTATTTAATAAATAATTTATCATAAGTATTAATAAATCAATAGTAATGGAACCAGGAACAAATAACCAGAAAGAAAAAAAACCTAATTCAAAAAAATAAATAAAAAATACAGCAATTACAATATTCAAACAATACCTTTCAGTATCTATCTTGTGACTCTCTTCCTCTCTTGGTGAAACTTCTGGCAGTTTACTTATTCACAGAGTAGGTCAGTCACAAGAGTACAACTTTACATGCTCTTCTGCTACATTAATAGTATCTGTATGTCACCGCTAGGGAAGCTGGTGTCAGTTTCATCATACACACGTATAGAATTACTCAAAATACAAATGATTACGTAGAAGGTGGGTTAGCATTTTAAAGCAACTAAAAATTAATAGATAAACTAAATGATAAAAGGAAATAATAAATGAATGATAAACACAACCATGATTATGAAAAATATAGAATTTGCTATCTCACACTCCTTCTCCTTTGAAAAACAAATAAATTGTGTTTTTGTTGTGGAACCCTGATTGTAGCAGCATGTTCATTTTAGACTGTTACAAGCCTATTTGAAAACAAATATACTCTGACAACTTGGTATTGCTTTATGACCTCACAACAAACTACTGTGGCTCATCCACTGACACAATATAGTAGAGAAATGTCATTAACTAAAGCCTTCTATAACATAAATTTACTCTACAAGCTTTCAAAAGATTAGCACAAGTCTTGTATTATTGAGTTTAGTTGTAGGCTTTGATCAAATGAGATGTGCCCAAACTTGAAATTACTAATTTTCCCTTTAGGAATTGTCTCTCACACTCATAGGCTAAGTCCAAGACTTCTCTATTCTTCACATGTAATTAAATAATTTGTTGAGCCATTCTCAATGGTCTATGTAGCATATTGGTTTTTGTGAAGCTAGAGAAGTCAGAAACTCTGATTTTTTTCTTTTCTGTTAACCTTTCACATTGAGGTGTGGCTCATTTGCACATCACACCTTTTAGAGCATTACATTTAAAATTCAATTAAACAACTTTATTGTCAATAAACTGGCATAAAAACAGTTTATAATTGTAATTTTTATATTATTCAAGTTTTAACTTCTTAATTTCAAAAAGAAATGTTTAAAAACTTCTTTTTTTTGTGTCAAGAGACAAGTCTGAGCTCCAATTTCCTCACTTCAGAATATTATAACTTAAAAGTAGACTGTTGTAGTTTCCAAATAAGAGAAACACAAACTATACATAACTTGTAGCAAGAACCTAAAATTTGAAACTTTCACCTTCTTGATTTCCCAAACTTACAAGAAAAGCCAAGTAAAAAACTAATAAATCCACAACGTTTATAAATAAGATCAATATATTTTCAGGGGTCAATTGTTTTCTATGGTATTTTACTTAAATAAATGTCCATTGATAATGTATATTCTAACAAAATTAGAAATTGAACAAATATTTATAAAAAAAGGTAAAATGTTTCAAGTACTGCATAATGATTTGAGCATTCCAAAGTTGGTTACTTGATAAATTACAACCAAGTCCCTAACATAAAATGTAAAACTTGTGGTAAAATGGCATGTATCAGAACCACAGATTAACATTTTATTGCTTTTGGTAAGTATATAACAGCCCTTTCCAATGTAAAATATCCATGCACACAGATCATACAGATGTGTTTAAATCAGGGATACTGAATCTCCAAAATAGGGACATCCCTTATACTTTACAGCACTGGAAAACAAAGGAATGTGGATGAACTTGGGACACCAGGTCCATCCAGAAAGAGATCTGCATCAAGTTGAACACCAATCATGGTAAACAACACAGTTCTTACAACAGTGAGAATCCACAAGCACAGTGGTCAGGGGGAAAAGTTATTCATGTGTCTCATAAAACAGTATGCAACATAATCAAGGAGAATCTCTGTCTAGACACAAGGCCAACAGAGTACGAGTTCACCAAGAAAAGATTTTTAGTCACACCTCCTGTTGAACCACTGAATACTTCAAGTAGCTGGAGAATTAAATGGATATTCATTGTATTCCCCATGAAGACATACCAGGCAAGTTACCAAATGCAGTCCCAATGGATTTCTGTGACTGGACTGTTAAAGCAAGCAGTGGAAAACTGTTGTCCTTCGTATACAAGATGAGCTGTGGAATGCCCGCAGGTCAGAGTTGTGTTCTTAGGACATGAGAGCCTTATTTCAAAGCCTTTTACAAAGAAAACTATACTGCAGGGTTACTGTCATAATGTACAGTCATTATACAGAGCATTGCCTGTAATGACTTATAACGTACTCAACTTTCTGTATATTGCATCTGTGACCAGTCCTGTGACCTTAAAAAAAGTGCATGTTTACACCTATTCATTGCATTAGCCACCAAATCTTAATTCAAAATAATAATAAACTCTTTGAATATAAAGAAATGTATGAAGGTGAAAAATCTCTAGTATACATGCTATGTACACAAATATTCAAACCTTTTATAATTCAACAACATTTTAGACATGACTGTGACTGTAACAATGCATTTTCAAGACCATATAAAAATTGGCATGAAATTTTTGGCTAAAAAAAAGGGTGTGTAAAACACTGAATTCAGGAGTACAGAAATGAACCTATCATGCAAATCCTGTGACATTAGTTCTGATAGGTACTGTATTTACAGCAGGAAGTGTTCTTTAAAGTTTTGAAGTCTTCAGTTTTTATTCAGATATTATATTACACAAATCTCCTCTTTATTAATGTTGTCAAGAAGAGCAGAGAATAAACTTTCTCCTCTGTTTTTCTAATAAAAATGTATAATCATGTTTTAATAGATGAGTCCTGTGTGTTATAGATACTTGTGAATTAAAAATTACACTTGATATGTCTAAAGTTTTTCCACTTCAAATATATCGCAACTGAGTAAACATTGTCAAATTTGTTTATGTATCAGCTATCCTCATCTTTTAGTCCAAGACAGGGGTGGAAAACAAGCTGCTTTTTGACTATACAATTACTTAAACCATAAAGTAATTTACATCAAACACAGTTCCAAAGCAAAAAAAGACATCCCAGAGTATTTAAATGTTATAAAAGTTTTAAATGAACAGCACTTACAAGCTGTGTAAACTAAACCTTAAAATCAAATTGTGTTAAAAATTTAAATAAAAAAAGACAATACTTTGATGTTTTACAAAAGCCAAACTACTGAATGAAAATTTAACTGTTGAAAAACACTGCCATGCAAAACAAGTTATTTTAAGTCATCTACTGTATATATTAAATTTAAAATTTCTTAAGACTAAATATTTGATTATATTACCAAAGTTTTTGTGTACATGTATCCTCAACAGAGAGTAATAAATGTAATATTTCTGAATCCAGCAAAATTAAAACTTAGTTTCAGAAAGGTATTTTCAGAAGTAGCAATGACTATGAAATTAATTATATTAATGAAACCTTTTTACCAACTTGTTCCAGGGACAAATAAAAATGCATTTTAGTTCTCATGTACATATCTCACAATAGGATATGTCTAAAAAAAATAGAAAGAGCTGATGAGTCAGACATCAACTGCATAAAAATTGTTTCAGTCATTTTAAGTGGATAAGAAAGAGAAAATAGCACTGTTCATTACCGAATGAGTCAAATACACAAATCTCACCTTTCAAAGTAAATTGTTTATGATTAAGACCAGGAAATATACATTTGTTATTCATCAAAATTCAATTCTTGGCAATTTCTTTCCATTTGAAAACATTACTGTTTGCTTTAAAGCCAATGTGACACCAATTAGATCCATTTTTTTAACATGAACTGTCCAATATAAATTGTTCATGAACTTGAATTTTTCTAGTGAAAATAACAGCAAAAGTTAGAAGCAGTCTAACCAATAAATGCAGGGAAAAGAAATAACAGTAAATTATCTCAATAAAAATAGTACGATAGGGAATGTGAAGAAAATAACATACATAAACTAAAAGAATACATTCTTTGATAGATTGTTTAGGCAGAGTATTCATGATGAAACTTTGTAGAATGGACGGCAACTGCCTGTTGTAAAAACACAAGTTTAAAAGATGACATTTCGAAAGTCTTCCATCTTTTGTCTTCAGGTCAGTGTGTATAAGGTGTTGTCGATCTTTATAGTATTCTGGTGGATTGTGGAGAGCGTGTTATGATTGGTTGGTTTATCCCTGTTTCTGATTGGAGGAGAGATTTCCTGTAGATTCAACAAATGGTAGCCACAGGTTACTCACCTCTAATCCGGAATCTCTGTTTAGTGAAAGTTTAATTGTGTTAATATAAAATGATTTTTTAATTTTCCTTGTCTTCCAAAA
This sequence comes from Limulus polyphemus, assembly GCF_000517525.1. NCBI lineage: Eukaryota > Metazoa > Arthropoda > Merostomata > Xiphosura > Limulidae > Limulus > Limulus polyphemus. Next base: position 560,500 of record NW_013666017.1, on the reverse strand, counting down.
TTTCTTTGTGTTGATGATTCTAGTTTTTTCCCAGTTTATTTTGTGTCCAGTTGACATGGCGTGTTCTGTAATGGCTGAATTTTGTGCTTTCATGAGTCTTGTACAGTCTTTATGTTCTTTTATTCCTGTTGCGAGTCTTCTTCCTTCTTCCCCAATGTATGTTTCGTTGCAGGAACACAAAATTTCATAAATACGTTTTTGTGTTTCTCATGGGTAGGTTGCTGTTTGTTTTTTACCAGAATGGACCTTAATGCATTGTAGAATTTCCACTGGACTTCTATGTTGAATTTCTTGGCTATACATTTGAGTTTCTCACTGAAACTTAGCAGGTAGGGGAGGTAAATGGTAGTAGTAGTAGTGTTTTTCTGATCTTTTTTTTTCTGTTGTGGATCTTCTTCAGGGAGTTCTTCAGGAGGCATAACCATTCTGTTTAAAACCCTGTACGATCTTTTGGCATTCTGTTTCGATGGATGTCTTATCGCAAATGTTTTCTGCTCTCTCGCTTAGGCATTGTATTATGCCACATTTTATCGAGGTTGGATGATAGGACTGGAAGTGTAGGTACCTGACATGAAGACGATAGACGGAAGACTTTCAAAACGTGGACCTCTACACTTGTGTCTCTACAACAGGCAGTTGCCGTCCATTCTACAAAGTTTCATCATAAAAGAATACAATTCTTTCAAACTTGACCCAGCCAGCATCAAACCTGATAATATCCAAGTCAACTTGAAATTTTAACTGTTTTTACTTAATTAATCCATTAGATTGCTTCCACATATCTCATCTAAGGAGAATTTGGTTATATTGTTTGAGGAGGAATTTTGTATAATGTTTACATATAACATATAATGAATTTTGTATTTGTTTCTGCCTTTAGGCAAACAATATAGAATTAAAAGCTTTATAATGAACTATATATTTACTTGTTCAGAAACATACAGTCAATGTGGCTAAGAGTTACTAGATGTCTAAAAAGAAAAAAAAAGATTGAACCTTATTCTGTTCCAACTGACCAACTAAGGTTAGCATTACAAAATTTACTGGTTTCAACAACAATTAGTTGAACTTTAAATAGATTAATAATTTTTGGTTTGATTAATAATTTTTTGTTTGTTTGTTTAAAAGGCAACTACTACTTGATTTTAAAATCAAGCATGTTCAAATACACATGCCAAGTAAGCATAACAATAAAAATGACCACAATGCTTTTGAGTAACTATGCAAAATAGGCAAGTCTTTAAAAAAATAGAATATACTAAAAATCTGATAGCTATTAATTATCTATAAAGAAAAATATTGTAATTCTGATATAGGTATTATTTCACATTTTAACAAAACAAATAACAATGTCAAAACATATCATTCATAGCCTTAAATAATAAGAGTTCCAAGTTAAATCAAATCTACAGAAAGATATACATCTTAAAAATATTGCCCATGGAACAAGTTATTGATTTATTTTGCTCATCTATAACAAACAGTTTTATATGTTCCTTACATATTAGTATGTACATGTAAAACATTTAATGTTTCAGTACTATCAAACTAGAAGATTACATTTAAGAATAAGTTACTAATTATCTTTAATGCATATTGAATTATTTTACATTAAAAATTAAAATGAATTACAACAATGTAAAAATGGATTTCACCATGAATTTTCCATGAAATACCTGATTCAACAGTAGACATAATTTTTTTTTAAATACATGAAACAAAAGTTAAAATACTGTAACTACACAATGAAAATGCTTTACACTAAGATATTTCAAATCTGGGGATAAATTCCTGATCAAAATATCAGATACATATCTTTCTTTATATTCAATTTAAATACAGTATTACGTCTTACTAGTGAAACTGTAAGATATAATATTAAACAGTAAAAATACATACAAAACCTAAATTAAAAGTGATGCTGCACTGTTTCACAGAAAATTTGACTTGAATTTTTATATTTTGAAATATTGCTACTTTGAAAACACCATTCTGAAATGCATATACTGAGTAAACTTTATGATTACACTAATTTATTACACTAATAGATATAAACTTGTTTTTAATATTAAAATAACATTCTAATTTCATCATTATATATGATATCTATAAATCAAAACCTAAGCAAAAACATACCAGCATACTTCTGTAATAAGATTACTGATGTAGTAAACAGAAAAGTAACTTCTTCTCCTACCATGAGCATCCCTGATGAGAGCATTTTTCAAGGAATAGTAAATACCAATCTTGATTGTACCATATGTTGCTTGGCGCAAGAGGGCTGGTGCAATTCTGTAAAAAGAAAATACTAAGTGCAGAAAATACAAAATGTTTACATCACTGACAATACAATTACTGAGGAAAAAACAACAAAAAGTCACTTTCTCCATTAGAAAATTTTACAGGAACTAAAGTAATATAAAGATTATCACTGCTTTCCATGTAGAGGGGTAATAACCAGACTGGAGAGATAAGGCTTATTAAACCACCGAAATATGAGGCAAGACCTTTAGATGCATTTTAGAGTACGAGTTTTTGAATGCTTCCTTCACCAGGGGCTGGATTTTTTAGGTGTTTGATGTGTATCCTTCTTTTGGGTTTAGAGATGGAACAGTTAGTAGCATCGGAAAAGGGGGGACATATTAGAATATGTATAGGTTGTGGAAAATGACAAATTATATGTGGAGTGATTATACATTATGTGTATGTTAATTCTGTTGAAATTATCAAGGCTGTTGAGATTATGGGTGGTAAGGACATATTTGTAATACCTAGCAAAAACACTATATTTTGATCATCAGCTTTTTGTCAGAGAATAATTGCAAATAAACTTAAATTTCTGAAAAAAAGGAAGGTTTTGTTTTGAATTATTTATTGAGGCATTGTAAATTTGTCAAATTTGGTTTTTGCTGTTCTCTGATTAGTTTTTGTATGTTGTTATTATTAATAAGATGTTTAATTGAGTAGTTGTGACTATAAATAACTGATAAAGAATATTTTTTCAAGAATGAGATTATGGTTACATCCAGAATTTTAGGTTACAGTTTTTAAAGAAGGTGCATATAGGCATAGTAACAGCTTTCAAAATAGAGATTGAAAAAGCATAGTTCTCTAGGTCTTTAAGAGAGGAAGCAGAAGTAGATATTTGTGAGCAATCTACCAATGTTAGTGTCACAGGTTTCCCAGTTAACTATAGTAAAATCACAAACTGTGGAAAGGAGGAGAAGAGATAATGTTTTGAATGGTGTTAGTAAAAAGATGAAATAAGATGGGGTAGTAATTCATAACTACATTACCATGGGCTTGATAGTTTGATGCATGATTTAAAAAAGAAATTATAGTGAGGTTCAGAATACCTTCTGAGCTGTTTAGGTAGGTATGAGTAGGAGTATTGTTCTTAAGAAAAAAAGTTGGTATTTGTAATTAACAGGTGTAAAATAGTACTGTTGTGGTGAGCAGCAAAGTACATGAAATTTGGGTGTTTGGAGTTAAGGTCTCAAGGTGATAGTTTGGGGATTTTGGTCAATTACCAAGTGAGGTTAGGTGATGTCTGGTGTGAGAAGGTGAAACATACATGATAAGGAGAGAAATAACTGCGGAATTAGGATGATGAATAGTACAGCGAATAAACTCATTAACATTAGTTTATGCAATTGTTAGGGAAGGTTATTTTTATAACCTTTTTGTATATTATCATGACATTTCTATTGCCTATGGCTTTAGGTAAAGAGAGAATATTATAATTAGGGATTTGAATGTGGTTGGAAGCATTTGAAAGTGTTTCATTTATAGTTCTGATATCTTCCTTTAGATTACTGCAGAGTTAAAACAACTCATATTTATTATAGTTAAGACCAAATTGAATGTTACTGTGCAAGAATGTTAACATTTTCCTCAACTGAAAATGTACTTCTGAATGAATACTTACCTCCCCTCACTTTCTCGATTAGTACTACTCTCTAGTGATGCAAATTTTTCACTCACCACAAGCCTTGTAACCCCTAATTCTTTCTGCGACCATAAAGCAACCATCCATCAATAGGGGTGCAACACTCAGTGTAATGCACAGTAGACGAAATATCACTGTATTTTGCAAAATACTTGTATTATAGTTAGGGATGTGTATTTTGCAGACCAATAGTGTGTAAAGCCTACTGAATGTGTATTATTCTAATTGTCTAAACTGAGGTAAAATAAAAGCAAATTATACAACATTAGAACTTAACAACTTAAAAACAGGTTTATTCATAACATTTAGAAAGGTCGGGGAAATAATGTTCTGCTTTATAGAGAAGACTAGACTTAGAAAGTTTGTAAAACTAAAACCGAAACTAAATGAGTGCAATAGGTCGTACTGGAACCTGAGTTTTTATTGGTTAACAAATAAGTGTGCTGAAAAGGGGGAATAGGATTTTATAAGCATGTGCTCAAATAACATATTTGTACATCTATGCCACTAAATTCCAAACACTCGAAAAGGATTACCAATATTCAAAGTATTGCAATGTTTATTGTATCAGCACCAAACAATATAATAAACGTTTTGACAGATCCAAAGTACAGTCTTATTACTCTGGAGAATTCTTGTTGTAAAAACTTAGGATACAAACACAAGTTGATAAATTTCACATCCTGTTGTCAGAATAAATGTTTTCACTGATTCTAAGTACAGTGTGATTACTTTGAATTTTCCATGAAAACATTGTAGGATATATAATCAATACATTAGACATCCTGTTCTCGGAGATGGGGTCAAGTCGGCTATCTCTTTGCACATGCTTTGTTGCTTTTGAGGGTATCGTAATATGGTGTCACATAAACAGTCTACTGCTACAAGTGATTTACTACTTTATTTTCAGAGGGTTTCTATTTTAGTTGTTGACAGTAAAATAAGTGTGAAATGGTTAGCAGTTCAAACTCTCAAGAGGAGTACTTTGAAACTTCCTAACCAATAATAAAGAAAAAAGAGTACAGCTACTCATTCAACTTCTGATTTTACAACTTTTCCTTATACTTTGATGATTTGTCTACAGGCTGAAGAATCAAGTATATCATTGAGGTAAAGGTAATGACAATAAAATATAAAGTTTTATATGCATTTAGGAGGTTCTAGAGGCTACACAAATGAAATATGAGAATTTTGAGACAAAGAAAAATATATTTTAATCTTAACATGAAAATACCTTTGCACTCGGACTAGTAAAAAAAATAGATTCAATATATTCGCAGACAACTCTTCAGTAAAAATCCTTCATTAAAAAATCTGATTTTTTGTGTATAAAAGGCTTGTAATGTTTACTAAAAGCTTGCCAAATTTTGTGAACATACAAATGCTTTATTAAAAGTGTGGAAACTAAAACATGTACAAAGTGGTTACGAGGTCGGTCAATTTCACCGAGCCCATGTGGAGATAGTTAAAGACTAACACTATCATAAAATAAAAAATCTAATATAGTGGCTATATTAACACAATTTACACTGTGCATTACTTTTCACGCATATACAAATATAAGCTCACCCTGAATAAAGGGCTTTCACACCTTCTTCTTTAGAGATTCTTATAAGGGCATGAACCATGCCCCTGTATTTCAGCTGTTTGAATTGGACATCATGGGTTTGTCCCTGCACTTGAAGTCTTGTCTTAGTTGTATCAATTGGAAAAGTACCTGAAAATTAATAACTAGTTTCTTAAAACTATAACAATTATTAATGAACTGAAACATTTAAAAGTTTTCCAGTTGTGGTCATTTTTGCCAGAGTACTTTCACACAAACAACAGTATAACAGTATTTTCATAAACAAAATAAAAACAATTAAAAGTTATTTTCACAAAACAACAGATTGAGTGAAAATACAACAATAGTGTGTTTCAAATTACCTAACCACAAACCACTGAAGGAGGAAGATTTTTCCAGTTCACTAGAAGGGAAAGAGGAGGAATTAAAACTAAATGCCTACCTGATACAAGACCAATCAACATGCAGAAACATCAATCTCCTAAGCAAACAGTAAATGCTAATTACAAGAGATTCTACCTGTATATATAATGAAAAATATTAAGGCAACAATACATCTGTTCTAAAATAATATTCCAATACCTCCATAAACTACATTTACCACTAACAAGAGCTGACTGATAAAGCCACTTTCTACATAAATATTACATACAATAAAAATTAAGCTAACTTTATAGATCAGAACTAAGAGTAGCTTGTAAATTAACAAAGCTAATTCTGCATGTCACATTAACTGAAAAGCACTTAATGTCATAAATTAATAAACAGAAAAATCAATCTCATAAAGATTAAAGATTCTGAAGCACTTAATTAGTTGAGTACTTAAATACCCTTGCCATTAACAGTATTTTCGGCCACAGCTCCAGTGATACACCTTATGAGGTTCAACCAACCTTGGAAATTTAGGTTAGTTCTAATTCCATATACTAAGTTAACAATGCAAAATAATATTCACAATATTAACCCTCAAATATAAAATCATATTATTTTCTGAAATCAAGATCATAAAATTTCAGTTTGCTTTATATTCTCAGCTTAGGCTCTGAACACGAGCAATGGGCTATTATGAGGTCATTTCTCAAACTAGGATCTGCAAGTATACTGTTGCTCTCAGCTGCAAAAATGCTCAGTAAATTTAATGTTTTTAACGACTGTGTTAGTTAAACCTGTAGAAAGTGTGAAAATTGCAGCACAAGTATTAAAGATTATGAGAGAATTGGAATGCTTGTGCTAGACACTTCTCATAGTCTTTTTGACAACTGATGTTAAGAAATAACTTGTTAAAATAAAAGCTGACTTGGTAATATCCCCAGGACTTTGCAGTTGCAAATAGTTTTAAGATGTGGTTGTAAATAAACAACCTGAAGACAATCTATGAAAACAGTATATGGACTGTTGTGTTACCTAAAACAAACTTCACAATGTTTTTAGTATTTAGAGGCATAATTTGAAATTGAATAAAAAAGTTTCATCACTTTTTCTTATTATTTTATTTCCACTCTTGTAATTTAAGGAGTTGTTTTATAACCAAGTCACCTTTATTTAGGGTAGTCAGTATTCAAAAAATTTTAATCAATAATATTAATGAAACTAAAAAGTAAGAACCACTAGCTTCTCAATATGTAGAGCAATCATATATTTGCAAAGTGCATATCAACAACAACAAAAAAAAATCTGATATTACACAAAATAAATAAAAATGCCTGTCCAGATTTATGCTAATGAAATTGCTAGTAATAAACAAATTACTTTACCACTACCCAAAAAGATCAAAATTTTTTATGATTGATGATATTTAAAAATATTAAAAAAAGCAATGTGACAGAAAGACATTTGGCTCAGGAAAATCAACTTGTACATACTAAAATAAGCTGCAAAATTAAACAAAAACTATCAAACAGAAGTTTAAAAAAATCCAAAGAAAAAATACACACCAAAACATCAGTCACATCATTCCATAATTTTATAACTTTAGCCAATATTATTATTTTTAAAAAAAGAAGGCTGCATCTAAACATCCAGAGCTTAATATAGTTAATACTGAAGGTCGAGTTTCAGACTTTTTCACTCTACCACTCAAGCAGACCATCTGTATCAAGAAAGTACAAGCTCATTACAAATTTTAATACTGGAATGAAGTTATCTTTATCCTCTAAATGAAACAACTCCAAAGTTTAAGACTCTTCTCCAGCTAAAATCATTTATACCAAATATTAATCTAGTAGATCATCTATAATGTTTCAATATATTGATACACTTCCCAAGGTAAGAGAACCAATCTGGTATTTAGTTATTTACACATGTATATAACTAGAGATGCATCTGATAATTCTCTGGTAAAATACCTAATTGTATTTTTTTGGAAATATGAATATTACAAGTATGTAAATTTTTTTAATTACTGCAAAGGAACTAAGTTGTATGTGTGAATAAACACATCAATTTATGTTACACATCACTTACTAAATTCTGCCACTACTGAGGAAAAACCTCCATAAACAAAAGGTCGCCAATCACGTGTTGGCATATCACGGACTTCAGACTCTTCTTTAGAATCCAGTACGTGATGATAAAAGAGGCTTGGAGAAAGGTAATGGAATAAAATGATGTAGAAAAAAGGTGTGTTTTCCTTCTTGATGTTCTGACTATTAAATAAGAATGAAGACTGTCAAGGGGTAGCAATTTTTCTGTGAGAAAAAAAGAACTATAAAAATTGTGTTACAGGATTCATACATTACAAAAGTTCAAAATTATTTCTTTAATCAGTACGATTTATTAAAATTTGATAAGCATTAAATATAGATGTGTGTAGTTCACAAAAATATAAGAATTATCATATTAACTAAATGCCAATCAGCCATTAGACTTTTAAATTCAACAAAATAATCAATTCTCATAAGAAATGGTACAACCTACACAGGCAAGTTGCTTTTTACTGCAGAAACAATATACATACTCAATTTAAGCCTAGATGTACAACAGTATACTTCATTTTAAGAAAAACAGACTTAATGGGATATTTTTAAAACAAAATAATTACATAGCATATTTCTCACACTGTCCATAATAAACATTTTTTCTTACACAGAAAAATTAAAAGTTGAACATTAACTAATTCTTTACATTAGAAAAAAAAAGTAATAACATTTGAAACATGTCAGGAATGTAACACAATAGATCTTTGCTGTATTCTCATGCCTTTCTTTTACTGAATAAATACAGAGCTTACTGGTACTTCTTTATATCATATCTCATCCTACAATCATTTATTAGACAATGAGGTTAAAGATGAGATTTAAATGTTAATAGTAACAAGTCAAAGTTTGGCTGTAAGATTAGTAAGGATGCACAATTGGTTAAATATTATTTTTCCTAAAAGTAAGTAAAATGTTTAAAAATTCAGTATATATATTAGTTAAATACTTTCAGTATTACTTTGTTGTGATATTTTTGAGTTAAAAAGTTTGAATATGCTTCCTTTAGAGATTTATCTGGTATTCATAAAAACTATAGGTGTACTTTATATTTGTGCTTCTGTCTGAATTGTATCTCATGTTAAGAATAAATTGAGAAAAAACACACTAAAATGTTAGAGAATTCTATCTTAAAATGATTTTACAGTAACTAGAATCACTGTCAATAGTATCTGGTGGAAGCACTTTGTGCTTAAAAATTACAGTTTCTCTTACAATTATATCAATAATCTCCATTAAAATTGGGTTTTAAAGCCACAGCATGAAACATGAAAATATAAACAAAGGTTCCACAGTTTGTTTGTGAAGAAAGAAAAACAATTACTCCCATTTCTTTAAAATTTAAACATAACACAAAAATTGTAAACATATGAAACTGAATATTTCATCTTATTTAGGTGTTTTTTTTCTTATGAAGATTTCTTCTATAAATTCAGTTTAAAATGCTAAGCCATTTTGTTCAACATTGCAAACTGCATGTCACTTGCCCAAAGATTGGCAACCTGCATCTATTTAGCCCTCTTAATGTCCAATTATTGAAACATGGGTTACATGCATTACACATCTCAGTATCTGGCATTTTTACTGAATTTGAAAAAATTGCTCTTGTTATTTGAATTGCCAACCCTTGTCTCAGCCTAATGGCAGCATTATTTTCAAATAAAAAACTGTCTTTTTTACCAATTTTGAGCTAAATAGGTTTTAATAAGAGCATGTAAAAACTTGTTTCATTAGATGTATTATACAATTATAGTTTTGTGTTATTTTATATTTGGAAAAAAAAAATGATGGATTGTTTTCTTAATAGACACAAGTGTTGAACACCTGTTTATAATCTGTAGGTCTTCATGCTTCAGTTTTTACAGTGTATCCAGAGCCAAGTTTATAAATTCTATGTTCTCAAGAATATTCTATATTTATATTCCTATGACTGTAAAATTTGGAAAAATTTTTTATTCATGTTTACTTACTTTAATCAATACTGCCTTCAGAATTTCTTCTCACCAAAAGAACAGTATAATTATTGAGTAATATTTTAACATCTTGTAGCTTCAACTCATTTAGGTACATTTTTCCTGAAAGCTTCTACTTCTAGTGTCTTTTCTCATCTTATGATGTAAAAATTTAAAATAATTACCCTTTAAAAAAACATGTCTTTCCTTCCACCACTTTTTAAAAACAAAACAAATTGTCACTGGGATGTCAATGTAACTGCAAATGACAACAGAACAAAAGCTGATAGCCCACATAACTGCAACAGATACACTCCACTCTGGATACAATGAATGATAATGTACAGCTAAATCACTAGTACATGTAAGACATTGAGCACGAGTTTTTCTATTAATCAAGTAATATTTACTAACATAATTATGTTTACAAATTACAGGTGCAACATACAGAACTAAATTCAGCTTGATATCAATAGTTGTATTACTATTAGTATTGGTAATAATACTAGTTACACTGCAAATTGTAATTTATAAATTAATTTAAAGGCCAAAAATACAGCAAAACTTTTTAATGTACTGCATGTGGATGTAGTATTTTGCTTTAGTGGTAAGTTTTACTTTTACTAAAACTAAAAGCTTTAGTGAAGCCTGAACTGAAATGAAGCGTAATACTACTAATAATATTGCTATTAGTAATATATAAACTAATTTACCGTTACTTACTTAGTAACAATAAAATAACAAAGTCAAAACCTTCATTCAATTCATTAAGCATTACGACTAACCAATTTAAACTACAGCGAAATGTCTCTTTTATTTCTAAATTTAATTGAAATTTAAAATTCATTGAAATATATAATAAACATTAAAACAAACTATAATTTATAAAGCAATACACGTCGTAAATACATCAATTTGATCAAATCAATAACAGTATATTATGTGTTATTATAACTTATGGTTCTTATAATTTTAGTTCTATTAAAAATAACTTCAATAAAAGTAACCGAAGCACATGACTTACACAAATTAAAGTACTTTTTCCTGTGAATATGAGTACGTCGTAGTTACTATCTTAGTTACATACACATCCTTAACAGACTTAGTATTTCCTACCTCACCAAATTAAAAATAGTTTAACAGTTAGCCGCTATTATACATTTATGTAGGGGAACATCTTTAAGGGGCCGTTTTTAAAACACATATACTATAAAGCACAATATATGTTTAGCACTTAACAACTTTCAAGAAATTTCAATATGCTATTATTCATTCATATGATAAAGAACAGTAATAATAAACATGAAAAAGGCCAAACATCCAAAAATGTTCAATTATTACATGTTTTTAAGAGGGATTTTTAAAATGTGATTCCAAAAGGGAGGAGATTTCCTTCATTAAACTAATTTCGTACGATTAAACTAAATGTTCAGTATGCAAATGTTATGAATGTAAACATTTAATACTTTAGCAAATTAATGTGTCTTTATTCTGATATATTCAGGCAATATTTTGTAACCTGTTTAGCTTATTACTTATACAATTCTGAACTCCATTTAATCTTGCTGGATATATGCAGAGATGGAAGCACGAGAAATTTATGTCCACTTTTCCCTCCCTTTTTTTTATAATAAGTCTAGACTCCAGGCAAGGGTGACATAGCATTCTGGAAAGTCCTACGGACTTTCAGCTTGAATATAGTTCCAAGAAAGTTATTTATTTATTAAAATTCATCTCAAATTGACCCTTTCAAATGCTAAGGCAGAATTCTTCTTGTGATCATTGAGTTCTGTTGTCTTCTCAATTAATTAATGCTGTCGTAAACCAAAAAAATCAGACACCAATTTATTATTACTGTAGACATCACAAGCAGCTGTTTTTGTTTGTTTCATAACGAAGCAACTGTGCATGTCTCTTCACTCGTTTTTCTTTGAGCGTATTTTTTAAGACCCTTCTATTATTGTGGTCTTCTCTTTCAGTTCAGTTTCACCGAAAAATACCGAAGGTGCAGTTACAAATCTGTAAGCATAAGGAATGCTTGTGAAAACTAATGAAAAACACATGTGTAGTATTCCCTGTCAAAACTGAGGTTAACAGATAAGTATTAAACCTGCAATATTAGAGGTTTGAAAACATTTGGTTGTAAGAAAACAAAATTAACATAGATAACAAAAGAAATATTTAAACATCATTTTTAAACTAAGAAATGTAAAACCTTATTGAATGCACACAATGTATTGGGGTCTTACTTATAGGCTGGTTGGCTTCTTTGACTTTGACTTGACTTATATGGTTACTGGAGAAAAGAGAATCTTCACTCAACAAAAACAAAAGAGGCTGTGTTTTAATTCGACAACTGACAAAGAAGGCTGTGTCGATACAACAATCTCAAGCCAGGACACAGTCCAAGTGCGGTACCTGACAGTCTTAGATTACCTATTCTAACGACCATTTTCATTACACATATTTTAGGGAAGAATTACTCCCCGTTCAAACAAACATTTACAAACTATTGCGTCTCTAATTTATTTGACTATGATCCACACCTAGTGAAGATACGGTACAGAAGTTTTATCAAAAGAGTACGAGCTTTTTTTTATGTGAGCATTGTAATAATGTACTTTATCTTTAAGCGTTAGTTAAAACAAATTCACTACTACTTACATTCTGTTTATAGAAATATTACTTAAGTGCAGAGCACCTACATGAAATCCCTTGAGAAATATTCCTGAATATACCTGAATAAAGATACGATATTTTCTAGTTATAGAAGATTAAAACCAGGCTGTTTTCGGCTGTCACATACATATTGTTGCGTCATCGAGTCACATGACTACTGTGACGCAACGTTTCTAGAACTATCATGTACTTTGGCGAATGTTCTAGTTCTTACTAGATATAAGGTAGGCTGGTATATAAAAGAGGGGAATGTAATGTCTGGGTAGACAGTGAGTAATTGAACTGCAGTCACAGGGTATTGTTGAAGTTAACGTTCGTTCGTTACAGTGTTGTTTTAGCGCGAGTATTGAGATTAAGTGTATCGCAGAGTTATATTCGGAAATAATAAACCAGTTTTTACTAAGAAA